>NC_081412.1:336325023-336625023 GCF_030272615.1 Cryptomeria japonica
AACACATGCATATGTAAGTACAAGAAAATAAATACACATATAACATCAATTTCACAACATCTCATCAATTGATCCAAATCAAAAGCAATAGAGATAGTATCCCATTTAACATTTTTCCTAGCAAATCCATATGAAATCAACTTCTAAATTGCATCATCATAAGAATTATATAAATAAATTTTCTATAAGACACGTATAAAATGCATCATATCATCATCACAATAAGTATTGAAATCAATGTAAGATGGAATACATCATATCCCATGATATCAAATCACCTATCAAATAGTATATAACTCCATAATGCATCAAGATAGTATAACATGAAAATCAGAGAAGTTCTATGATGGCCTCGGGGTAGGGCCTCACACCCTCCCCCTCTAGGCATGAACTTCCTCCTGGAGCTCATAAAAAAGATGGGCTACTAAGATCTCATCCATGTTGCATTGTCCCATGATTCTTTAACCTCGTCATAACAATCCCACTCGATCCTAACTTGGTCTAGCTCTTGGCCTTGAAGAGCCAACATCTAGTGAGCCAAAATGTGAATGGGCTTCAAAGCCAACTGCCTGTCTGACTCCACTTGCAAGGCATCCCATTCTAGAATATGAGACTCATCATAAATATACTTCCTCAGTACAGACACATGAAACACATTATGGATGTGTGACAGGCTAGGTAGAAAAGATAGATGATATGCAACTGTTTCTATCCTCTCAAGGCTCTCAAAGGGTCCAACAAAGAAAGGTGTGAGATTAGAACCCTTTCCATAATGGATTGGACTCTTATGCGGTCACACTCTCAAAAAGACTCTATCTTCAACCATGTAGCTATGATCTATCATCTTTGCATCTGCATACTTCTTATGTCTATCATATGCCTCTCTAAGGCATTTGTCTAATCAAATCCACCTACTGCTCCATATCTTGAACTAACTCAGGACCAATAGCTACTCTATCCTCAATATAGTCCCAACTCAAAGGTGTCCTACAAGGTCTGCCCTACAATGCCTGATAAGGTGGCATCCCCAAGGAAGTGTGATGCCCATTATTATAGGCAATCTCTACCAAGTGAAGATACTCTTCCCATCTAGTCTGATGATCCATGACATACCTATGGAGCATATCTTTCAATACCTATTTCACCCTCTTGGTCTGTCCATCCATTTCTGGATGATAGGCCATGCTAAAGTTGAGTTTGGTATCCAACGTTGCTTGTAATGCCTTCCAAAAGGAAGAAGCAAAGAGGGAATCCCTATCTGAAATAATCTTGCGTGGAACGCCATGAAGCCTGACAATATCCCGCAAGAACACTTGTGCCATTGCTGGTGTCGTAAAAGTAGTTCAGACTAGTGAGAAGTGAGATACTTTGGTCAACTTTTCAATTGTCACCATGATGGCATCATGACAATGAGATGAAATAGGAAGACCAATGATGAAATCCATCGAAATTGTATCCCACTTTGACTCTGGTATCACATGAGACTGGAGAAACCCACCTGGATGGCGGTGCTCCACCTGGATGGTATCACATGAGTATCTTTGGCACTCAAGGCATCAGGCTACTACTTGTGCAATGAGTTGCCACATACCTGTCTAGTGATACAACTGTCTCTATTCCGCATGCATCTTCTTAACCCCGAGATATGTTGCATAGGGAGCTCTATGCGCCTCTATCATAATAAAATCACACAATTTCCCAGAAGAAGGTACATAAATGCGCCCTCTATGGTATAGTATTCCATTAGACTCCAATAAATAATCTGCATATCTCCCTTCTAGGGTCTCCTGAGACCGCACTACTCAACACACCTCTAAATACCACTCATCCTTAGGCAAGTGCTACAATATGCGATCTCTCAAATTTGTATCTATAGACATGGAGTATATCTCATGATGTCTCCTCCTCAAAGTATCTACAACTACATTCTCTTTCCCCTTGATGTAGTGAACATCAAAATCATACTCACACAAGAACTCCATCCATCTCCTCTGACAAGCATTAAGGTTAGGCTAAGTAAATATGTACTGCAAGCTCTAATGATCAGAATGAAGCTCAAAATGATGTCCTAAAAGAAAGTGTCTCCATCTCACTAGTGTGTGCACCACTGCTGCAAGCTCAAAGTCATGAGTAGGGTAGTTAAGCTCATGAGTCTTAAGTTTCCTAGACTCATATGAAATAGCACAACCATCCTGCATAAGGAATTCTCCCAAACCATCCAAGGAAGCATCTGTGCATACCACAAAATCGACTGAGGGATCTAACACAACAAGAATAGGTGCACTAGTAAGTGCCTTTTTGAGTTCCTAAAAGGCCCTCTCACACTTTTCTATCCACTCAAATTTATTTCCCTTTCGCTAAAGGGATGCAATAGGGTGTGCCACTCTAGATAATCCCTCAACAAAGCATCTATAATACCCTACTAATCCATGAAACACCTAACCTTTGTCATAGTGGTTGGCGTTGTCCAATCCATGATAGCTCTGATCTTCAATGGGTCAACTAAGATCCCATTACCTGATATGACATGTCCTAGATATCAGAGGTCTGATCTAAAGAATGCATACTTTGACAAACTGCCATACAACTAATTATCTCTCAAGCACTGCAATACCTATTTAAAGTGCTCCTCGTGCTCCTTCTCATTTTGTGAATATATCAATATATCATCAAGGAATATAATCACAAACCGGTCAAGGAAAGTGTGGAATACCCCATTCATGAGGCTCATGAATATAGTTGGAGCATTCGTAAGACCAAATGGGACCAATGTGAACTCATAGTGGTCATATCTAGTACGGAAAGCAGTTTTCTGAATATCGCTCTCCACTATCCTCAACTGATGGTACCCTGGCTTTAGATCTATCTTTGAGAATACCTTGGCACCCTAAAGCTGATCAAATAAATCATCGATCTTGGGAAGTGGATATCGGTTCTTAATAGTAACTTTGTTTAACTGTCGGTAATCCATACATAATCGTAGGGATCCGTCCTTCTTCTTTATGAAGATGAGTGGTGCGCCCCAAGGGGAGACTTTAGGACTAATGTGTGCTTTCTCTAAAAGTTACTCAAGCTGCATCTTGAGCTTATTAAGCTCATTAGTGGTCATTCTATATGGTTCTCTTGAAACTGGCTCAAGTCCTCGTACAAGATCTATATGAAAATCAATCTCTCTACGAGGTGGCATACCAGGTAGCTCGAAAGGAAACACGTCTGCAAATCCCTTAAGAATGGGATGATTGTCAAGTGAGGGTTCCTTCTCATCTTAATCTTCTCTATCACTAATGGTGATGGAAAATAACTGACATCCCTTTTGCATGCTCTACTTAAGCTGCATAGAAGAGACCATACATAGTCATATGGGTCTCTGAACTCTTGAAATCACTATGGAAGTACCAAGATCATCCACACACTCAATATTTTTCTAATGACAATCCATCTTGGCTCTGTGGGCATATAGCCAATCAATTCCAAGAACAATGCCATAAGATCTTAGTGGTGTAACTCAAAGGTCTGTTATGATGGTCATACTGCCAATCTGAAGCTGACAATCCCTAACCACTGATTCAACAGACACTCTAGCTCCTAAAGCTAACTCAACTTTTTATCTAACATCTTGCCTAGTTGCCTCTATCCCACAATCCTCCACAACCAATAGAGATATAAAAGAATCCATAGCTCTTGAATCAAATAGGATAGTAACACTACTACCTCTGATCATACCTTTAGCCTCTATAACTGTGGCCTGATGCTCAACTTAGCGGTTGTCAACCACTGTGAAAACTCTATGGGACTTACCCATGTCACCAACTAAAAGTCTTGAACCTACCATTTGTCCTTGTGGGAACTCTTTCGCCATGTGTCCCATGGCTCCACAAGTAAAACAAGTGCCACATGTCTGAATCTGAACACCTTGTGGCCTAGAATATTGTTATCCTACTAAATCCACTATAACCACCCCTGGTGGGCTGCTAAGTCTGAGCCAAAGGTGTGTATGGAACCTGTGGTCGCTGATCACGTCTAGGACCCTATGTCTTCCACTGTTCTAGCTTAAATCCCTGTTGTCCCTGTGGAGGCCTTTGCCTCTGATTCTGCTGAGACTGCTACTAAGGGTGAGGGGGTTTGTAGGACCCCGAAGAATGTCTGTGATTGCCCTTCTAGTGGGGTTTCTGAAACCCAAATGACTAAGGTGTAGGGTTTCAGTTCTGAAACTGATCTCATGTATTCTGTGGTTTACCCTGAATCTCCTTTGATAATAAGGCCTTCTCCATGGCAACTCGAAGGCGGAACTGGAGCTGCCATGCGTACTGGTCCTGCTATCTAGGCATTCAGCCCTCTGATAAAATGATTTACTAACACTTTCTCATCCTTCATGTAATCTACATATGGTAGGATCTTAAAGAACTTACTCTCATACTATAACACTAAGAGTCCCTTCTGCTGAAGATCGTGAAACTCATCAATCTAGCACTGCCTAAAGTGCTCTGACAATTATCTCTCTGAACCTCTCTAGGAAGGTACCCCAAGTAATGGTGTCAACAACTATGTCATTCTTATACTCCTCTTGCCTCCACCATGTGGAATTTGACCCTCTCAAAAGATGAATGGAAAACCATGCTTTCAAATTGCTCTTGTAGGGAGGCAATCCAAAGCACCTCTCCAAGCTCAAAAGCCATGACTCAACTTCTACCCCATTGGTAGATCCTGCAAATGACAATGGTTGAAGGCGTAGAAGCTTTCTGATCTGACCTCTCGGATCATGAAGTGCTCTCTCTACAATCACAAGTGCTAAAACAGATGGTGGCCTAGGTTGGTGAACTGACTCAAGCTCATGCTCAGCCTATCCCTCTAAATATTTAGGAGGTGGACTCTTACTCCGCTCCCTAGTTGTTGATCTATGACTCTTAGAAATATTATGTTCTGCCCAATGACCTATTGAAGGTAGCCTATCCTGAACTATCCCTATCAAGTTCTGCAGTGCGTTCAAAATGTCTCAGTTTGGGTCAATAGGTTGTTCGAGAGGAGTTTCCCGATTTCCTTCAAAAACTGACTCTTCTCGCCAACATCTTCGCATGCCATGCAAGCACATCTAGGACCCCCTTCTGTATCTACGAGCTTGTCACGTAGTCGGAGGCATCCTACACGAGTAATAAAATAAAATAAATAAATAATTTAAAAATAAAATAATAATTTAAGAGAAACGTAATGGAGAAAGGTTCCTAGTGTTGGAAACCTTTCTTTGGTACCAAAATGTGATGCCCAAACTTCTGGGAAAAAATACAACAATTTTTTTTTTTAAATAACACTAAATTACTTGTGTTTTACGTTCAAATAGATGTGATAACTTAGTTAGTTTCACTAAAAGATATCTTAAGTGTCAATATGAAAGGGTCTCTAAACTGAGCAATTATTTAATTAACTAGGAGGCTTAGGACTTTTCCCAAGCTCTTAAGTGATTTAATAATCAAATTAGATTTTATCTAAGTGTTGAAAACCATCCAAATATCTTGAATATAATTCTTGATAAATTATATTTTAATTACGTAACATTTTCAATAATTCCTATTGACAAAAGCTAAATAAATTAATCCTAAAAGGTCAACACAACCTTAATAATTAATTAATTCGTCTAATAAATTCTCCAATTTTAATTATATTAAGTTTTATTATTATTTCTTTAAAATATTTAAATAAACTCCAAAATCCATTAATTTAATCATTAATACAAATTTATTGTATTAATATTAATTAATTAAGAAAATGAATGTAAAGTTCCCAAAACATCATTAGATTAACTAAATCATTAATATTATTGTCTAAAAAATAAATCTTCCATCATTGCTATCTAATCCCCTTAAAGATTTAAATAATCCTTTACAATTAAATTACCCCCTTAAGAATTTAAATAATCGTTATAATTATTAACTTATTTTTATTCAAATTAAATTTTCCAAAAAGATGAGGAGCTCTGCACATCGACACCCACACCTCGACGACCATCATCCACACCAAGGCAGGAACTGCAACATGGTTGGTAGGCCTCCATCTGACAGGGAAGCATCTTTACAAAAGCACCTATGGCAATCGATAAAGGGAAAAAGAGCTACTAGGGCAGAGAAGAGGGAGGCTAGGGTTTCTCTTAAACAATCAAGTATGTAGGTGATCCTCATCACCTCTCGAATCCTCAGCTGCACCACCAATGAAAATATCATGCTACTAGGTTTTTGAGCAAATACTTCAAGCCCCAGACACCCCCTTCGAAAGCCACAACATTATTTCCGCCCACATACCTATAGAGCGGAGGGTTACAGAAGACCCACTAAGGATGGAGGAAGGGAATTGCCATATCATGGCCCCAAATTAGCCAATTCAGTGTTGGTTTCAAAGCTGGGTAACTCACTCCATCATGAAAGAAAAAATGCTGCAAGGAGTGAGGGTGTCCTAGCAGCGATAAACCCCGACCCAGATTTCATCAAAATTTTGAACCCCAAGGAAGCCATGGATTTAAGTAAATATTGCAGAGGGCATGAGATCTTTGCAAAATGGGGAGGGAATAATCAACCACTCGCCGGAATAGTGGAATGTTGGAAAACAACATTCCATGACTAGGTAAGTATCACTACCCTAGCAAATAATTTTTTGTACATTGAATGCTACAAAAAATCTTTGAAATCCAAGCTATTGCATGAAGAATATGTTTTTTACAAAGGTGCAAATTTCAATTTCATTGATTGGCAACCTAAATTCGATGCTAATGGATATGAATTCAAAATGGTATCAAAATGGGTAGAAATTCATAATGTTCCTATTGAATTAATGCATGCTAAAATTCTTATAGAAATTGGGGATAAATTGGGCAAATTCATAGCCGTAGAGAAAAATTGGTCAGATAAAGCTGACATAAAACTGCTAATAGAAGTAAACAAGGGCATGGAAGACCTAAAAAACATAATTCTAGAAACAATAGATGGTATCTACATTTCAAAACTAGTATGGTATATTTGCTCGGTAGCAAAAGATTTAGCTTTTTGCAAAAGGTCGAACCCTAATCTGCAGAAGCCTCAGGAAATAGCAAGAGACAACCATAGAGCTCCAAAAGATAAAATAAACATCCAATTTAATAATGATAGGGGTGGCTTCATTATAAACACTAGTGAACAAGAGAATGATAATATCCCAACCCCGCCTCCTTCCTCAGTCTTGAGTAACAGTCCAGACATAGTTGATAACAACAAAGAAACTTAGTTTTATGATAATGAGGACCGAATCCAAGCAGAACTGAACAATGTTATAGAAAACTTAGTGGGGAAACTAGCTGAAGAATTTGTCGAGAAGGTACTCATTGATATTCCGATAAATGGGGCAAATAATGTCAACATCTCCAATACAGAACAGGTTCAGACCCCCCTCAAAACCCCCTCACTAAACACCAACCCGACTGAGGTGCCTCAAGAAGATACCACCACAACCTCTCCCACTTTGGAGGAATCCCCTGTTGTAGAAGGATTGTGTAGTGCCCCTACCCTAGTCAGCCTTGCAAAATAGGTTTGACCTTGGTTGACTTTTTCTATGTGGCATTCTTGGATGTTTGATTTACTGTGATGTAATGTTGTAGATTAGATAATATGAATATTGTGCATACCTGTTATTGTCCTTTCACATCGATTCTTGTGTAAGTTTAATTGTTTCCCTAATTCTGGTTATAAATCTCGAGCTAATGCCTTCACTGAATATATATATATGTGTGTGTGTGTGTGTGTGTGTGTGTGTGTGTGTGTGTGTGTGTGTGTGTGTGTTGTTGGCATTATGTGAACCAGTATGAGGACATAATGACATTGTATGTTGTCATTGATGTCAATATGTTGAAGAGGTGTGAACCGGCATATGTGAGAACCTATATAACACTGATGAACCAACATATAGTTATGGGAACCAGCATCTGGAAGTATTGTATGACTACCAGTTGGTAGTCTCAACTTTAGGGTTTCCGGTTGATGTGCTTCAAGCCTGTGTGGCTCAACTGATGATATTGTGTGATGAGTTAGCATTGTAAAGAAGAATAGATCGTGTTGCCACGTAAGCCTATGTGCATGAAGGATCTTGCATGAGGGAGATTGTTCCTATCTACCTCGAGAATGTGCAAAGTCTGTAAAACGGTGATAACATGTGATGGTTTATCAGCCACCATAAAATCAGTGGAAATGAATGGTGGAAAATATCTTGAGTTTGGATCAAGATCTGCTACATTTAATGCAGTGTGCTCAATGGTCAGGATTGAACCATTTGAATTCCTTAACCTAACAAGTTTAGGGTTTAGGGTTTATGCTACCGACCTATCTGTTTTCCTATAAGGTCAATGTTGTGTCTCTTTCTGAGGTTGTTGGCAAAAGTTGTGTGAGTGTATCTAAGAGAAGGGATACATGATTCATGCCAGACCAAAAGGAGAGAAGTGATACCTGCAGAGTGTAAGTGCAGAAGGTGAAGAGGAGCTTAAGTGGATATGCATTGGCATTGAGTGTTGTTACCAGATCATTGTAATACCTATTGATCTCTAACCACCTCAACAGCTGGAAAATCCCTTAACATGGTAGCCTTAATCGGCTTGCTGAAAATCCTTTAACAAGGTAATTCAAAGCTACTGAGTTCAGAATCCTTTAGCTATTGAGTTCTTGAAATCCTCTAACAAGGTAACCTTTAACGGGGTTTAAACCTTAACCAAGTATTGCAGCCATCCCTTAACCGGGTGATCCCTAATAGGATCAGTTCCTAGCAAAACCTATTGTAATGTCTCTAACTAGACAAGGCTTCTAACAGAGCGGACTTCTAAAGAGTTCAAAAATAGCTTGTGGGTATTCATCCCCATCGTGGTTTTTCCCAATTGGGTTTCCATGTGAAAAATATGTGTGTCATGTGTGATGCTTTTATCTTGTGATGCTTTGCTATTGTCTGTCAAGCATATGATGGTTCTGTGTTTTATGCATGTCAATAAAACATGTTGAACTAGCTATTATTATGGTCTGATGATAGATTACCTATTTATGCATAAGGGTGAAATGGTAGTGTAGTCTCGAGTTGAGTGAAAAGCTAAGTGAGTAACCGGTTAATTCTTGACTCAGACATTCTTAGCTTTACCGGTTGCACTCTGTTTCAAACCGGTATCACTGTCTACCAGTCATTTGAAGTGTTTGTTGTCAAACTGGTTTAGGACTGTATTTTTGCCTGTACTGATTCACCCCCCTCTCGGTACTGGTTTGGTACTATTCGCTCATCATGGAGTTATCAATTGGTATCAGAGTGTCCTCCAGGTCCTCTATGTTATAAGCTTAACCATTTGAGGTAAAGATCCCAGTCAAATGATGAAGAGGGAAGGTCCAAAGTTTAACAAGGAAAATTTTAGTATATGGAAAGACACGATGAAGATATACATCAGAAGCATGGGTGCTCAACACTAGAGCTATGTTGAGAATTTCTATGTTGCCCCTACCGGTACTCTCACCGATGACCAAAAGAGAGAGATACAGGAAAATGGGCAAGTCATGGAAGCCCTAATTAGTAGTTTATCTGACATTGAGTTTATTGATGTTCAGGACAAGGTAACTCCCAAAGAGGTATGGGATACTCTTGAAAATATCTATGGCGGTGATGAGCATGTAAAACAGGCTAAGGAAGAAAGCCTGAGAGGGAAGTTTGAAGATATGCGGATGGTTGAAGGTGAGACCATTCAACAGTATGGAATAAGAATCAAAACCATTGTTGGAGATATCAAGAGTGCAGGTGGTAAAATAGAAGACTCCATTGTGGTAAGCAAAGTCCTAAGATCCCTATTGCCAGTCTATGCAATAAGGGTTGCTGCTATTTAGGAGCTGTGATCAATAGACAAGACTAAGGTATCCTTGGACTCCATCATAACAAAGTTGATAGCCTATGAGCTAAATAGTTTTGATGGCAGTGTTCAAAAGACCGAATCAGCTTTTAAAGCTTCTGCTATACCATCCAAAAAAGGAAAAGAAGCTAGCACTAGTGGTGAACCAAGACAGAGCAGAGAAATGGATGATGAGGAGATTTTGATGGCATTTGAAGCTCTCCTTGCTAGGAAAATTCTAAAGGAACTAGTAAATACAAAGGTGAGCTACCTTTGAAATGCTTTTCTTGCAATCGAATAGGACATATTGTTGTAAACTGTCCTAATGGCGACAACAAGGACAAACCAGAAAGGTTCAAGAAATTCAAAGGAGGAAACTGGAGAAACTATTTTGTGGCAGTTGATGAAGGTGTCACAGATGAAGAATCAGAGGATGAAGAAAATAAAGATATTGTGTTTGTTGTTGTCAAGGAAGATGTGTCAGACAAGAAAGCTCTTGTCTCCCGGTTTGATAATTCTAATAAATGGATAATCGACAGTGGCTGTTCTCACCATATGACTGGTGACCGGAGCAAGTTTCTATCCTTGGAGGAGTATGATGGTGGTGTGGTTCACTTTGGCAATGATGCACCATGCATGGTCAAAGGTAGAGGGTCCATCTCTCTGAATGGAAAGAGTAGTGCTAACAATGTGTATTGGGTTGATGGTCTTAGACACAACCATCTGAGTGTTGCCCAACTGAATGACAATGGCCTCACTATGGAATTCAAGAATGGAGTTTGCAGAATCAAAGGAAAGAATGGTGAATTGGTGGCCACTGACATGCAGACCAAAGGTAACCTATTTCATCTGAATACAAATATAAGTACATGTCTTATGGCTAAATTTGATGATAGCTGGATATGGCATAGGAGACTGCCATGTAAAATTTGATAACATTGTAAAGGCCAGTAAGATCAAGGCAGTTAGAGGGTTGCTGGTGCTAAGCAAACTGGATAATACCTTGTGCAGAGAGTGTCAATTGGGGAAAATGTCTTCCTCAACCTTTAAAGGTAAATATTTCACCGCTGACAACTTGCTTGATCTTGTGCATACTAATTTGTGTGGTCCTATGAAAACTAGGAGTGTGCAGGGTGATAGGTACTTCATGATTCTCACTGATGAGTGCTCAAGAATGATGTGGGTCACATTCTTGAAAGACAAGTCTGAAGCCTTTGTAAAGTTTAAATCTTTCAGAGCATTAGTGGAGAAGGGAAGCGGTAAAAGGATCAAGTGCCTAAGAACTGATCAAGGAGGGGAATTCACTTCCGGTGAATTCAACAAGTACTATGAAGAACATGGCATCAAGAGGCAATTGTCTACCCCCCAGACTCCACATCAGAATGGTCTAGTAGAGAGGAATAACTGGACTATGGTTGAAGCAGCTAGAACCATGTTGATTCAAGAAAAGGTAGCTCAAACCTTTTGGAGAGAAGCGGTGAGCACTGCAGTCTACACAATGAACCAGGTACTCATCAAGAAAGGTAAGGATAAAACTCCTTATGAGTATTGGATCGGTAAGACACCTATGGTTAGCTACTTTAGAGTCTTTGGTAGAAAATGTTACATCAAGAGGAGTGAACACCAAAGCAAATTTGATGCAAAATGTGATGAGGGAATATTCCTAGGATATTCCACCAAGAGCAAAGCTCTCAAGTGCTTCAACAATAGGACTTAGAGAATTATGGAAAGCATCAATGTAAGAGTTGATGAAACCTCTGAGAAAATTAAGGAAACTGGCAGTGAGCAAGCGGTAAACGAACCGGTTGCAACCTTCTGGGAACCGGTTGTCAGTCAACCGAGTACTAGTAATAGTGTTCCTACACCGGCAGATGTAGATGCTGATACTGATGGAGATGAGGGTGGAGAAGAAAAGCAAGAGGAATCTATCAAGACCATTCCTCGATATGTCAAGTTGAATCATGATCCTAAACAGATCATAGGAGATAAGGATGCAGGAATCCTTACATGAAGAAAACTAAGAGAAAACTCATGTATGATCTTTGAATTCGAGCCTAAAACATTCAAAGAGGCACATAAGGATGAAGAATGGATCAAGGCAATGGAAGAGGAACTTGACCAGATAGAGAAAAATGGTACATGGTCCTTGGTACCCAAACCAAAGCACAAAAATGTCATTGGTACCAAATGGGTCTTCAGAAATAAGTTGAATGAGGATGGCACAGTGATTAGGAACAAAGCTAGACTGGTGTGCAAAGGATATGCCCAAGAAGAAGGATAAGACTATGGAGAAACCTTTGCTTCTATAGCCAGATTGGAAGGAGTTTGTATGCTTCTTCCATATGCAGCTTTTAAAGGCTTCAAAGTATATCAATGGATGTAAAATCTGCATTCCTAAATGGTGTACTTGAAGAGGAGGTGTATATAGAGCAACCAGATGGGTTTGCCCTATTTGAAGACTGTGACATGGTATGTAGGCTACATAAAGCCTTATATGGGCTAAAGCAGGCACCTAGAGTATGGTATGAATGCCTGCATTCCAATCTTGTGAAGATTGGATTTGAGAGAACACGTGAAGATATCAATATCTACTTGAAGTCTAAAGGAGATTAGATCTTGATCTGTGAGGTATTTATTGATGACATTATCTTTGGTGGAGATGACAAGATGAGTCATGAATTTGTAGATGAGATGAAGAAAGAGTTTGAGATGTCACTCATAGGGGAGATTAAGTTCTTCATTGGACTGCAGATCCACTAGATGAAGGATGGAATCTTTATCACTCAGTCCAAGTATGTCAAAGAGGTGTTGAAGACCTTTGGCATGGAAGATAGCAAACCGGTTGGTACACCGATGGTGACTAGTTGTAAACTATCCAAAGGGGATGACTCTGCATTGGTTGATGAGAAGGAATACCAATCAATGATTGGTAAGTTGCATTATGTAGTACATAGCAGACCGAATATTACACATGCAGTTGGCATTACTGCAAGATTCCAGAAAAGTCCAAGAGAATCCCACCTGGTTACAGTCAAGCGGATTCTTAGGTATCTAAAAGGAACTATTGACTATGGGTTATGGTATCCATATAATAATGATTTTAACCTGAAAGTGTTCACAGATGCTGATTGGGTTGGTAATGTAGATGATTGGAAGAGCACAACCGGTGGTGCATTCTTCCTTGGTGGTAGGCTGGTCTCATGGATGAGTAAAAAGTAGAGTTGTATCTCTCAGTCTACAATAGAAGCGGAGTATGTTGCAGCTTTCATGAACTGTACTCAGACAATTTGGATGAAGCATGTATTGAATGGCTTCAAAGTTCCTGTATCTGAACTGGTAAGTATATTTTGTGACAATACTAGTGCAATTAATATCTCCAAGAATCCGGTTTTACATTCTAGAACCAAGCACTTTGAGCTTAAGTATCATTTATTGAGGGAAAAGGTTTAGAACAAAGAGATTGCACTAGAGCATGTTTCCAGTAAGGAGCAGTTAGCAGACATATTCACCAAGCCTCTCCCAAAGACTACATTTACATACTTAAGAGGTGAATTAGGGGTACTGCCCTTCAGGAGGTGAACTAAAAGCATATGCTCCACATTAGTCAGTTATTGCATAGTCAAATTTATTTTGGATTGATGTGTTGAAAGATGCTGCTCCTCAGGGGGAGCAGCATAATGGAACAGGGAAGCTTGTGCCTCCACTTTGGCATTGTTGTCAAAGGGGGAGAAGATGTGAAGCAGAGAAGATATCTGCAGAAATTGGGGGAGAAGATGTGAAGCAGAGAGATATCTTTGTATATTGCCATCAATGCCAAAGGGGGAGATTGTTGGCATTATGTGAACCAGTATGAGGACATAATGACATTGTATGTTGTCATTGATGTCAATATGTTGAAGAGGTGTGAACTGGCATATGTGAGAACTGGTATAACACTGATGAACCGATATATAGCTATGGGAACTGGCATATGGAAGTATTGTATGACTACCAGTTGGTAGTCTCGACTTTAGGGTTTCCAGTTGATGTGCTTCAAGCCTATGTGGCTCAACTGATGATATTGTGTGATGAGTTAGCATTGTAAAGAAGAACAGATTGTGTTGCCATGTAAGCATGTGTACGTGAAGGATCTTGCATGAGGGAGATTGTTCCTATCTACCTCAAGAATGTGCGAAGTCTATAAAACGGTGATAACATGTGATGGGTTGTCAACCGCCATAAAGTCGGTGGAAATGAACGATAGAGAATGTCTTGAGTTTGGATCAAGATCTACTGCATTTAATGTAGTGTGCTCAACGGTTAGTATTGAACCGTTTGAATTCCTTAACCTAACAGGTTTAGGGTTTAGGGTTTATGCTACCGACCTATCTGTTTTCCTATAAGGTCAATGTTGTGTCTCTTTTTGAGGTTGTTGGCAAAAGTTGTGTGTGTGTATCCAAGAGAAGGGATACGTGATTCTTGCCAGACCAAAAGGAGAGAAGTGATACCTGCAGAGTGTAAGTGCAGAAGGTGAAGGGGAGCTTAAGCGGATCTACATTGGCATTGAGTGTTGTTACCAGATCATTGTAATACTTGTTGATATCTAACCACCTCAACAGCTAGAAAATCCCTTAACATGGTAGCCTTAATCGGTTTGCTGAAAATCCTTTAACAGGGTAATTCAAAGCTACTGAGTTCGGAATCCTTTAGCTATTGAGTTCTTGAAATCCTCTAACAAGGTAACCTTTACTAGGGTTTAACCCTTAACCGGGTATTGTAGCCATCCCTTAACAGGGTGATCCCTAACAGGATCTGTTCCTAGCAGAACCTATTGTAATGTCTCTAACCAGACAAGGCTTCTAACAGAGCGGACTTCTAAAGAGTTCAAAAACAGCTTGTGGGTATTCATCCCCACCATGGTTTTTCCCAGTTGGGTTTCCATGTGAAAAATATGTGTGTCATGTGTGATGCTTTTATCTTGTGATGCTTTTCTATTGTCTGTCAAGCATATGATGGTTCTGTGTTTTATGCCCGTCAATAAAACATGTTGAACTAGCTGTTATTGTGGTCTGATGATAGATTACCTATTTACGCATAAGGGTGAAATGGTAGTGTAGTCTCGAGTTGAGTGAAAAGCTAAGTGAGTAACCGGTTAATGCTTGACTCAGCCATTCTTAGCTTTACCAGTTGCACTCTGTTTCAAACCAGTATCACTGTCTGCCAGTCATTTGAAGTGTTTGCTATCAAACCAGTTTAGGACTATATTTTTGCCTGTACTGATTCACCCCCCTCTCAGTACCGGTTTGGTACTATTCGCTCATCATTGAGTTATCATATGTATGTATGCTTGCGTGACTCATGGTAGCAAGAGATTTCAGGTACAATACCGCCTAGGTGCGAGGTTCGTCTCCGTCAGGATTCACAGGGTTGAGTATACCTCTTTCATCCTTAGAATTTGGATTAGGTGGTCATAAAACCCTCATCTTGCCTTAGCCATGATCAAGTGAGTGTCTTGTGTGGTCCGTCAGTTTCCTTTTTCATTTGGGTTTGCGTGTTGAGTGATTGGTGGGCTATCTTGGTTTGCATGCCTTGCGTGTGGTAAAATGGAGTGCTTTATCGTAAGTATTTAATTTGATTTAATGTGTTCATTTACGCATTAGTGATTGAGAAATTGAAATAGATAGGTTTCTTTTATGTGGTTAATCGTTAATTAAAAAGATCGCTATATTTGTGTTTGTAGCAAGTTTAAGTATTTAATTTGATTTAATGTGTTCATTCATGCATTAGTAATTGAGAAATTTAAAATAAATAGGTTTCTTTTATGTGATTAATCATTAATTTAAAAGATAGCTTTATTTATGTTTGTAGCGAGTTTAATTTAATAGTTGATTTTAAATAATGAATTTAATTAGTTTATGCGTTTTAAAAAGGAAAGATTTAAAGTTGTTTGGAATAGAGATAATTCAATCTCTTTTGCATTTTAGAAAAAGAAAGGTTAATTTTACTTATTTAAGAAAATCAATTTTTATTAGAAAAGCAAGTTTAATATATACGTATATTTGATATAGTGTGAAAGATTGATTTAGGGAATTAATTTAATTAAAATATTTTATCTTCGTCAATATTGTGAAATATAAATGTTAGCTTAGTTAATATTGAGAAAATTAAAATTAAATGAGAGAAAAGCATTTTAATTTTAATTAGAAAAGCAAGTCAGATTATTTGAATAGTTGAAAAGAATGATTATTTTCATTTTTTTTATTTAAAAAAAAAAGTGCTTAAATTCAAAATTAGAAATTAGGTCAGGATTTGATTCTTTTAACCCAGGTTGGAAAAATAATTTGGGGGTTGTTGATTTTTTTATTTTATTTTTTGGGGGAAAATTATTTTTGGATGGAGAAACTAGGGATTTTGGAGAAAATCGAGATTTTTCTTGGGTTGCAGGTTGGGCTCTTCTTCAAAGTCTTGCCAGGAATGCGAAATGAGGTAGGATTCGAATGCATCTCTGTGGTTTATGTGATATTGGGTTTGTCTCTTCAAAATAAAATGGGTTTGGATGTTCTTCATGCATTTTTGTTTAAACCCTCCTTTGAATGCCCTTAAGATTAAGATCTATAGTGAAAATTAGTAAAGTTTGGCTGATTGTTTGAATCATTGTTTGGGAAATGATCTTCATTATGCTCCAAATTTTCTTGTTTGGATTAGTTATTCAACAAAAAATGTGTTCTGGAAAAACCATTGTCATGTTGGAAATTTTTTTCCAATATTGTTGTTCATGGTCATTTGGGGATTTAATTCAGTCTCTCTATGTTAAAGAAATTTGGGGGGGAGGGGGAGGGGTGTTAGTTTATTACTATTTTATTTTTTTATAGGGTTGTTGTTTTGATTTTTAAAATCAAATAAAGAAAAAAAATTGCAAATCAAAATTTTTTTGGGGGGGGGACGTTAGGGTTTGGCAGGCGGAGGAGCCGAAGCTCGCGCCGCGCCGCCTCCCCTTACCTCCTCTCCGCGAGAGATTCCGTAGGGTTCCCCTGCACCTGCAGAGGCCGCCCGCGGTGGCCACAGTGAGCGGTACTCGCGGTGGCCACAGTGAGCAGCGCCGCGGTGGCCGGGGGGGGAGCTGTGGGCCTCTCCCATGATGGGAGGTGGGCCCCACAGTGGCCTCCCCAGTTTTGTTTTTTTTAAGTTTTTTAATTTTATTTATTATTTTAAAAAAATATATATTAAAACCTATGACATCTAAAACTTAGTTTAATAGTTTTTATTTATTTTCTTTTATTATTAATTATTATTAATATATAGTTTATTGATGAGGATTAATAAATATGTATTAAATAATAATTAATTTGGAAGCGGTGAACTATTAAATTATTTTAATATATATATTTTATTAGTGGGGATTAATATAAATATATATTAATTGAATTTTAAATTTGGAATTGTGTATTAGTAAATTATTAATGGTTATGTGTTATTATCCAGAGGTTAATAAATATGTGCTAGTTAATAATTATTTTGGATAATTGGAAAATAGGAATATTATATCACTGGGTATTTTTGGAAACATAAATAATATACTTTTGGAAATATTAGGAATTTAAATAAAGTATCGTTAGGAAAATTTGGCAAGTAGATGATATTTTCATTTAGTAGAATAAATTGTTAATTTACGTTTTTCTCTGAATTGGGAAATAGGCAAGATTGTACTAGTGCAATTGTGGTATTAAAATTACCTTGTAATGGTGTTTTGTGTTTTGTGTTATTGTATTTTGAGAACTTAGATCTTTTAGAAAGCTTGATCAACCTTTAAATGTTTAGATCAGTATGGGAAAAGATTGTTTTTTTTTCCGGTTATTGTTGTTGCAAGTTTCTAATTTTTGTATTTGCTTTTGTTTAAAGTAATGGCAATACCCGGATATGTATGTTTAGACCCCGTCGTCTAGCTGAATTGTGGTTGGCCCTAGGTTGGTCAGTATCCTAGTTAGAGTATTGCCAGACAAGAGACCTATGTATTAGATTTTAATATGATCAGTGGGATCCGTTTCTATGTAGGGATCATTTAGGATTTATCGACCGAAGTGGTCGTTTGTATATTGGTTGTGTTCGCCTAAAAGGCAGGAATGTAAATGACATGAACCTTATGTAACCTTAACTTATTAATTGCCAGAGGGGTCTTGCAGTTGAGAAGACCCGGAGATGTAGCTCTCTAGGGGTGAACTCCGAGATCATTTCTGTGTTATGCGATGCTTTTGTCTCTCATGTTTCATACTTAGTGCTAGCATATATGGATGCATTATGTAAGTGTATAATGGGGATTTAATGAAGTTAGTTTTTTGAATGCATGAATATAATCATCTTGTTAAATTGAATAAATGGATCATGAAGGAATGAACTCTGTTAATGTTAATGAAAATATGTATGCATGAAAAGACCTCATAGATATGATGATGTTAATAGAGTGTTTTGGAACAAGGTACATGTTATGTGTTTAATACAAAATTGAACATAATGAATGGTTTAAAAGTTATCGGATGAAATTGTCATAACACCTAAATTGTAATTCTAATGGATGAACTTCATGTTGTTATCTGCACTCTAACCTTAAAAAATGAACTTCATCTTGATAGATATAATTAAAATGGGTGAACTCATTTAGTTATTTATATGTTAATCTTAGCAAATGTATTTCTTTGTATTAACCTTATTTTAACTATAATGGGTGAACTCATTAAGTTACCTATATTTTAACCCTAATGGATGAACTTCATTATGTTATTTATAATTTATCCTTAACAAATGATCTTCATCTTATTATCTATAATTTAACTATAATGGATGAACTTCATTATGTTATTTAGAATTTATCCTTAACAAATGATCTTCATCTTATTAACTATGTTGTAACTATTATGGATGAACTCATTTGGTTATTTACATTTTAACCTTAATAAATGAACTTCATCTTATTAGCTATATTTTAAATAAACTGGACGAATTCACATGTTATCTATGTTTTAACTTCATTGGGTAAATTTCCTCATGTTAGCCTCATCTTCAACCATAATAGATGAACGCTTCCTAATTTCTATAATGTCAATTCATTGAACAAATTATATCCATGTTTCAAGTAATAACATGTAATTAAGATATCTTGCTTAATTGGATCAGATGTCGTGAGTTGAGTTAGGTGTTAAGTTATGTAATCACATTGGGAAACTCCTTAGGTTTTGTTTTGTCTTCCGCTATGTTAACGAAGCTTAAATAGCTCCAATGTATCTAAGTGTTGTGTCTTATAATTAAAAATAAATAAAATATTTACACTCCATTTGAGTGTTTTAGCTTTATCCCTTCGGGGTTTCCTGGCAGGGCATTACAGATTGAATGCGAATGAGGAAAGAGAATTCATTATCAATGAACTAACTGATCAATATGCAGGAAAAGGAAAATAACATAGTATTAGACAATAACTCAATCAACCCATAAAATAGAGGTATCCTCCAGATGGGAGGTGAGAAATTAACTCCTGACTGTGGAAAACCCATGAGTACCAAAAGAGGTCAGAATTTTTTTTAGATAAAAGAAAGATGGACGGGGATGTGGAGGGGCAAGACAAAATCACAACACTATTGGGACAAGTATAATCTCCCCTTCCCCTCGTAGAGGTATAAAAATACTTACATGGAATGTTAGGGGTTTGGGGGCCCCAAACAAACAAATACTGATTAAGCGAAGCATACTGAAATCTACTATGGACCTAGTTATGATACAAGAAACAAAACTATGCAAGATTGATATGAACAATTTTAGTAGAAAATTCACCCAATGGCAGATGGAAGTGGTGGAGTCTGCAGGGGCATCGGGTGGACTGGGTATAATGTGGAAAGAAAATGCAATTGCATTCACATGTCAAACCAAGAGGCAAAATTGGATGGCTGGCAAAGTAAGAGCCCTTAGTCTAACTCTTAAGTTTATTATCATTAATGTATATGGCCCAATTCCAACAAAGAAAAAGAGATTAGTTTGGCAGGAAATTGAACACTACTTAAATACTTAAGATGAAAAACACATCATCATAGGTGGTGACTTCAACACCATCTTATACTCATCTGATAAAAGCGGTGGTATAAAACCATTACACAACCACAAAGAGACTTCACAAACTGGATAAATAACAATAATTTACTAGAAATTAGGATTGAGATGGGTATTCACACATGGAATAATAGAAGAAAAGATTTCTTCGACATTGCAGAAACACTTGATCAATTTTTCTTCAAAGGAGATCTAACCGACCTCAAAATAGAATTAAAAATTACAGTATTACCATGGTCGGGCTCTGATCATTACCCTGTGCTTTTAGAACTTATGGGGAAAACAAAGAAAACTAGGTGTCCCTTCAAGTTTGAAAGGATGTGGTTTACACATGAAGACTTCCTCCCCAACATACAACAATGGTGGAAGGATAGTGTCTTTGTAGGATCTTAAATGCACTGTCTTGTCTCTAAGATGAAGAGATTAAGCATAAATTGCTAGATTGGAATAAAAAGAAATTCAAAAACATCTTCGAGGAGAAGTCAAGAATTGAGAAAGAGATGGAGATAATAAATACTATCGTGATGCAAAATGGGATGACCTCTGCAACATATGAGGTTGAAAAAATGCTTTTATGTGAATATGAAGGCATTCTGGCCAGAGAAGAGATGTACTGGAAGTAAAAATCTCGAGAGACATGGTTAGAAGATGGAGATAGAAACACTAATTTTTTTCACAACAGTGTCAAAATGAAAAGGGCAGCAAATAAGATTACTCAAATCGCCAATGACAGTGATCAGAACATTACAGATCAAGATCTTATCACTAAAGATGCAACCAAGTACTTTGAAAATATTCTCAACAACTGAGAACACTCAGACCTCCCTAATAATAAAATCTTATTAAATAACATACCCAAACTGATAACAGAGGGTGATAATAAAATGTTAAACACCAAAATCACCCATGAAGAAGTCAAAATGGCTTTGGCACAATTTCAAGGAGACAAAGCCCTTGGACCGGATGGCTTCCCTTCTACTTTTTTTCAGAAATGCTGGCATATATTAGGGGACAAGGTTACTAATGCCTTGGAATCCACCGGCAATGCAGGAAAGTTCCTAAAAGAGATCAATAATACCTTTTTGGCCTTAATTCCAAAGAAGGAGAATCCCCCAAAGTGGGAAGAATTCTGACC
This sequence comes from Cryptomeria japonica, assembly GCF_030272615.1. Taxonomy (NCBI): domain Eukaryota; kingdom Viridiplantae; phylum Streptophyta; class Pinopsida; order Cupressales; family Cupressaceae; genus Cryptomeria; species Cryptomeria japonica. The sequence continues at coordinate 336,346,092 of NC_081412.1, forward strand.
CATTTCTAAATGCAACATGACTTATAAACTACTAGCTAAAGTCATGGCCAACAAACTAAAAAAATTACTGCCTGCCATAATATCAAAAGAACAAATAGGCTTTGTACCCAATAGATCAATTTTGGATGGAATTATTATTGTACATGAATCCATCGACTCCTGTCAGTTCCAAGGACAACCTAATATGCTGATAAAATTAGATATCAAAAAGGCTTATGACAAAGTGGATTGGTATTTCCTGTGTAGCTACATGAAGGCCTTTGGCTTTAGCAAACAATGGATCAATTGGGTTTACTTCTATATATCAAACTCCAGGTTCTCTATCTTATTAAATGGGAAACCGGAAGGCTTCCTTGAAGTATCTAGGGGACTCAGACAGGGTGGCCCCTTATCCCCATTCTTATTTATAATTATGTCTGAAGCCTTAGGTAGAAGCCTGGATGCATCATAAAGGACTAGCAGACTGACAGGGATTCAGATCATTGGAGGGGTAGATCCATGTACTCATAAACAGTTTGCTGACGACATAATGATTTTGGGGAAAGGGAAGCTCAAGAAAGCTAAGGAAATCAAGACAATATTACAATCTTATGGGTTGGCTTCCAGAGAGATGGTAAACAAGGAGAAATTGGAAATATTCTTCTTTAATATGGAGGTACAGGAGGAATATAGGATAGCTTCGTATCTAGGGTAAAAAATAGGTCATCTACCATTCTCATATTTAGGGATGCCTTTGGACAAAGGTATCAGAACCAACAAACTCTGGGATCCCTTGATTGAAAGGGTGAGGAAGAAGTTGTCATCTTGGAAAGCCTTATGGCTGACAAGGGTAGGAAGATTAACCCTCATAAAAGAAGTACTAGCAGCAATGCCTCTTTATCTTCTATCATGTATACCACTTCCAAAAGGGGCCTATAAGAAACCAACTCAAATAATTAGAGATTTCTATTGGAATGGTGCAGAGGATAAAAACAAAATGAAACTGATATCATGAGAAAAGATATGTCAAGAAAAGAGTGATGGAGGCACGAGAATAAGAAAATTACTATGGAAAAATAAGGATTTAGGGGCAAAATTGGCATGGAGAATGTACACATCCTCAGAAGCCAAATGGGCCAGAATCATTAGGAGCAAATACATATCACAAAATCAGAGAGAGGTAGTATTTAGGGAAACAAACCCACCCAAGGGATCTAGAATCTAGAACTTTATAAAAAGAAAGTCGATCGCTCATAGCGAACCACCTATCCTGGGATATTCATGATGGTAAAACCGCCTTGTTCTGGGAAGATTCCTGGGGGTATTACCCCTCAATAAACAATCTGATGAATACAACCAGTATAAAGGACCAAATGAAATCTTTATGGGGTAATCATATAAGGGATTATATGACATTGGCACCAAAATCAACAATGAGATGGAAATGGAAAAAACATGCTTCCATTCTTAGTGGACAACAAAGACCAAGAATTGTTGCAAATTCTTGAGGGAAGAATAATAACACTCAGACCTGGGTCAGATGAGCTTATATGGTCGAGATCAAAGGATTGACAATACAACTGCAAAGATGGCTTAGGAACCATATATGATGAGGCAAACAATGTCAAGGACTATATCCCTAATACAATATGTTGGGACAAATTGTGTCTCCCAAAAGCTAGCTTCTTTTCCTGGGCGGCATTTTAGGGGAAGTTCCTAACTGCGAAGCAATTTAAACTTAGAGGATACGAAGTACCCTCAATTTGTTTCTTATGCAAAACAGACGAGGAAACAAATGACCACATATTCACAACCTGCAACTACACACATAAATGTTGGTATTGGTTGATGGCACAACTAGGTTGGTCAGGTGCCCTTATCCCTTACATAAATAATTGGCTCAAAATTTGGCCAATTATCAAAAGGAATAGGATCTTCCACAATTTATGGATATGCAACCCATCAATAGTAATCTGACAGGTTTGGAAGGAGAGGAACATGAAAATTTTCCAAGAAACAGAAATGAAGGTAGAGAATTTGATAGCAAAAATAGAAGCTTCAATCACAGAAACCTCCAATAGTAGGAATGTGACCATTCCCCAGCATGATAAGAAATTTACAGACTGGGATAACTGCATCAGAAAGCAGTGGAAGGGGATTAAAATCCCTCCTTTCTTTGGGAAGGGGAACAAAGACAAGACCGAAGTTAGGAAAGCATACAAATGGGTGCTCCCAGAGGCTGGATGGTGCACACTCAATTTTGATAGAGAATCCAGAGGCAATCTAGGGGAGGCAGGGGTAGGGATGTATAATCCACTCACATGAAGGGATTTGTATTGGATCGAGATCCTGATATCTAGGTCATTACACTAACAATAAGACAAAATTGTTGAGCCTAATAGAGGGTTTAAACCTATGCAAACAATTAAAAATATCCAAATTAGAAATAGAAGGGGACTCGGCCATCATAGTTAATGCAATGAGGACCAAGACAATGCCAAACTGGGAACTCAAAAGTTTATTGGATAGAGCCCTTTCTCTAATGGAAAGCTTCTCAAATTACACGCTCAATCACATATATAGGGAGGCTAATACATTGGCAGATAATCTAGCACATTTAGGGGTAGATTGAACAAATAGAACCACATCATTAACATACAGGCAATCAGACTAGGATACTCATAGGCAGGCAAGGATTTAGACATAATCCTAAAACAACACATTCACACACATATTAGAAGGTATATGCACAGATAGCGGTATATATGTACGTATATATTAGTACTTGTATACGTATATGTGTACATGTGCATATATATGGTAGAAGATACATATATAGATGTGTGCATACATATATAACTATATATATATAGATACATACTCACACATATACAGATATATGCATATATATATATATATATATATATATATATATCAATAGTATTCTTAGAGCAGAGCTCACTCCTTTGGTTCTGAATATACTTTTATAGATTCATATGATCATTTGTATACACAAAGTATGTTGGTATGCATATAGGGTTATATACATACAAATATATGCATATATATACAAACATATAAATATGTATATATATATGCATACAGTTATATATGTATATACACACAGAGACATATACACATTTAAAATTTATATATTTACATATATATATATATATATATATATATATATAGAGAGAGAGAGAGAGAGAGAGAGAGAGACTGAAATATGTATATATACATATAGACACACACACACACACACACACACACACACACACACATAGAGAGATCTATGTAATATATAGATATGCATAGGCATCATCATATGTCAAGACATTATCATTTAGGCACGATTCGAACCCTCAACAAGCTGGAGATGCTAGGGTGTAAGACAAACAAAGGATAAAGGAAAAAAAAAAATCAGCAACCCTACAATCGATATGATAGGACATAATAGGGATGGAACTCTCTCAGATGTGACAGAGATACACATGCTCATCTGTATACATATAAAAAGATTATATACTCAAATCTATACATACATACATACATACATACATACATACATACATACATACATATATATATATATATATATATATACAAATATGGATATAGATATATATGCATATAGGTATATATGTATATACATAAATGTCTCAAATCTATATATACATACATATATGCATATCTATAGAGATATATAAATATGTATATAGATATATATGCATATAAGTATATATGTATACACGTACATGGATAGAAATATAATCAAGCATATATATACTTACACAGAGATATAGATATATATGCCCACACAAACACACACACACATATATATACATTATATAGTATATAAATATGATTAAACATCATATGCTAGAAATCATCATGAAGACACTGCTCGACTACTCGAGAATCATGTATTGGAAAGGCTCTTAATCAACACTCCCACAGTCGTTACATAAGGGCATTATGGGGAGGGAAACATGTCACAGTTATCAGAAAACAATCATAATATATATCGAGAGGCAGATAGGAAACCATCATGAGATTAGCCTGGCATAACCGGTGTTTCAACTCGTATTACCGATAATACCGGTTAACATAACTAGTATATCTAAGTAGAACAACCCACCATTTATCTCTATTTAAAAATGGACTCTGGTATTTGTCTTTTCCCTGAGAAGCATGAAATGTCCTTCCTCGGAGAGATCTCTAACAAACGTTGGTCGGTTATTTTGAGATCAGAAGATGATCTGGTCATACATGCGACCAAAAGGATTCTGGGTGATGAGATTACACACTCGGAACACAGAAAATGAGTTAATAGTAGCATCCCAACAGGGTTTGCAGCAATACTACTCACAATGGGAGAAGAAAAAGCAGTCACAGTGACACTATGCAGACTAATATTCAAAGAAGAGTACTTGGTTAACATGGAAATGGCTATTAAATGTGTGGATGATAAGCTTCATATACCTTACCCAAAAGATTACACCAAAGTTGCGGAAGCCATAGATAAGGAAGAGGTGCTCAATATAGAGTTCACGAGGCCTATTCTCAATAGCAAGGATCAGAAACTATGCCACCAAATACAAATAGAGATAGCAAGGAGCATTGCATTCCTCAAACAATGGCTTGGTGTGGTAAACGAACCAAAAGGTGAATGGTGGGTAAGTTATATGGTAGAGGAGGGGTGGACCCCATTCCAAGCTGATAATCTCAGTGATATGGAGGCTGAAGAAACACAGGCCTCTGGCATGGAAGCCGTAGATGACAAGGAGGAATAATAAGTTTTCATAACATAGTTTTGTTTGCAGTTCTAATATAACTAATCTTATACATAGGGATGTAGGATCTACAGTTAGTACAAGGCACATATTGATCTATTTATGAAAATACTTTGATATAGCATAGATAGTGAAGGGTAAGATACTCACTTGATGACATTTTCAAAACATATAGATATACTAAATAAGTGAAGTTTAGAATGTGGATGTTTCTTGAATCAGGCATATACTAAAATACAGCTATAGGGAGTAATCTAGTAACTCTTGCATATTGGTTTACTTCAACATTTACATTTAAACATATATAAGAGTAGAATATCATGGTAAGAGCATGGATTACAAGCTAGATAGGTTGTGTTATTATCAGTCCTTTGCTAACCAGTGTTATACCCCTAATATTATTGTAGACTGATTAATCTTTCATAGTATAGCCAACAATTTTTGATGCTTACTTAATGTGAAAGAAACCTAGGCTATAATAACAACAGGGGTAAGTATGCAGAGATAATACTAACTCTTCTTCTTCTTTTTAGCACTAACACTTAATAAAGTGGTTTCAGAAGGATTAAATTTGAGAATCTGTTTTGCAGGAAAATCAGAAGATGGCAAAAATGGCAACAATGAACTACGAAGTCTGGCAGAAGCATGTTATCTCATTGAAATTATAGATGCTACCTATGAAGGGCTTTTTGATCAGCCATAATGAACAATTTGTAAAAGATTATATGTAACTCAATAAATGATATTAGATATTGACTGGACCTATGGTCCCAGGCCAGCCGAAGGTTTTCTCCTCTCTGCTCTTTCCTACCGGTGCTCGCACTGAGTGGAGATTGTAATACTATTTATTAATAAAATATGGCTTAGGCCTTTACTGAGAAAAAAAATAAAATAATAATCATTATAATTAAAATACCCCTTTAAAACAATTACCCTCTTAAATTAAAGTGTTTTTATTAAAGTATTATTAAAATCCCTTCAATGAAATCGGGTTTCCCCCTAAAACTTTATTTTAAAATTTACAACCCCTTTATGAGTTAACCCTAATTCTATAATAATATTTTATTTAACCCTTTTAGGGTTTCCTTTTTTATTTTATTAAACTCTTATCTATCTTATTCTTTTTTTTCTTTTATCTATACCTAACCGAAGTTAGGGTTTCCATTCCATGTTTTTCTTCCTCTTTATTTTTTTGGTAGGGATGCACCGTGGCAGAGGGCATGGCATAGCTATGAAGGGGTAACACTGATCATCACTAGTGGCGGCGTTTACCACCAGCAGCGGTAGAGAGACTCACGACGCCAGTAGAAGGATGGGAGGTGAGGTTGCAGTGGGGTCATGGTCACAAGTGGGTCGTAGGCGGCGACGAAGTTCACATGCATCATCGGGAGGAGGGGAGGGGTTGCGACCGTCGTGGTGGCCATCACCCACAGTGTGGGGATTCCCCCCCACTATAGTTGTAGGGGAGCCCCCCATGACTTTAGGTGGTCACGACCCCCCACAAATCCCTCCCCCCTCCGCCCCCCCCCCCCCCCCTTAATGGTTTCAACTTCTTTTTTTTGTTTTAATTTATTTTTTTTAAACAGTTTGGTAATGTGTGTGTGTGTGTATGTATATATATATATATACATGTATATACATATATATACATGTATATACATATATATATATATGTATATATACATACTATATATACATACATACATACATATATATATATATATATGTATGTCTATATATATATATATATATATATGTATGTATGTATGTCTATATATATATATATATATATGTATGTATGTCTATATATATATATATAGATATATATGTATGTATGTCTATATATATATATACATATATAGATATATACATATATAGATATATACATATATACATATATACATATATGTATATATGTATATATGTATATGTATATGTATATACATATACATATACATATACATATACATATATGTACATGTATATGTATATGTATATGTATATACATATACATATACATATATACATACACACACACACACACACACACACACACACACACACACACACACACACACACACACACACACACACACACACACACACACACACACACACACACACACACACACACACACACACACACACACACATATATATATATATATATATATATATATATATATATATAAAGTTGGTACTATTTATTTTTTCCAACTAAATTGTTTTCAGCAACCCTTGAAAGGTAGAATCGGAAAAACAGAATGATATTTCTTTTAAATAACAATACTAGAATATAAACATAAAGTGTAATTAGTCTTTTCATTTATCCTTTCTCTTGTGCAAATATAAGTTATACACCTAACTTGCATAATAGTTCTTGTTACATCTCAATAATAACTAAATATCTTTACAACAGTAATAAAGAAAATGGTACCTTAATACTTTTTTTCCTTTTTATAAATGAAATCATTTGAATACTTTATTTCTTTTCTTCAACATGGGATTACAACAGAAACATAAATAGAACTTTAACTTCTTTTACATACTAAAGAATAAAATGGCTAAAGCAAGTGATGCACTCTTTTTTTTAATACATTAAATACAAGGATTTCATTGTCTTTTCCTTCATTACGATTTTTCCAGAAATTAACTAAATACATTACAAAAGTGAAATCTGAAAGTGAACAAGTAAATGCACTTGGTAACATCCTTCAATAGCCACATAAGAAATCTTGGTTTTTTTCTTCTTCTAGAGCAATTTGCAGGCTTGCAAGTAAATGAAAGCTTTGGTTGTGACCATGGAGGCTCACCTCCCAACCTAGGCCTACAAGAGGCCACCCCCATGCTAGGAGAACCAAGGACCAAATAGGTTACACACATACTCAAACACAAATTTTACAAGGAAAACATTTCAACAATAACTCCCAACCCAAGGCTTGCACATAGTCACCAAGTGACTCAAAACAATGGGGTGAAGGTGGACCAAGTACCTAAGGGGAGAAACTACAATAAAACCATTGATAACCAAATGCATTCACAAGGCTAAAGAACCCATTGGTTTCTCACATGACCAAAAAAATTCTTATGACCCCCAAAGTCTTTAATCCAAAACTCCCCTTATGACCCCTAATTTTATACCAAAATAAAAGCAACAAGGATCCCATATTCCTTGTTTATCCTTATCTTCCTAGAAGAGAGACTCTACACCCTTAGACTGTCCTAAAACCCTCCACCCTAAGACTACTCTTCCCTCCTAAAGGTTAGTTTAGTCTTGACTCCCATATACAAAAAACAATAAATTACAAGGGAAAAACAACTAAAAACAATCCCAAAAGAACATAGTTTTATGAACATAGAAAACATATTCATACCATCACAATTTCATATTTACCATTTCTCAACATGTATGCAACTAACTACTTGGAAGGATTGACACCAACCTTTACTCTTTCTATGGAATGTATGTTGTAGAAGAGTTGCCCAATTCCCTTACAATCCTCTTACTTAGCCAAGTTTCTATTCTAATTTTTCAAATTCAATACCAAAAAACTTGTCTCCAAGATTGGAGAGTGGGTGATCAAAGTCCCAAGTTTGAAAATCTCCCCTATGTAGACTCTGCTCACACTTTCCAACTTCCTTGGAAAGGATGTGGGTTCCCATAGGTTGGTCTTCCCAACCTCTTACATTGTTTCTACAAATGGAAACTAAAAAAGGTGGTTGCAAGATGGGGAAGTGCACCTAAACACCAAAAGGGAAGGTTGTCTACCCAAGAGTCAATCTTCTAAAAGTTCAATTTCGTCCAACTTGGAAAACCCACTTTTGAGGCGACTTGACAGTTACATGTGAGTGGTCAGATGGCTTAAAATGATCCTTAACCATAGGTATATCATATGGGCCTTCAAAAGTGACCTAAACTCAACCCTAGGAGTTATTTTGACCCACCAAAAACCCACCTAAAGTTTGTCTATGGCTCTCTAACCAAGTTATCTTTTGGGACCACAGCATGATATTTGAAAATGCATTGGGTTACACACTTTCCCTCCTAAGGACATGTCATTTTCCAGATCACACACATCACAAGTGTCAAGTGACACCATAAAATACACATCACTAAAATGCACTTGGCATGTCCTTTTTGGGAATATTGACAATATCAATTACAATTTATGAACTTACACTCAAGCATCACCATTACGAAATTAAATACATCACATGCGAGGTATTGTCTCTCCAAATAGACAACCCTTGGCTTTACTATTTTACATAGGCTTGGTCTTAGTTCTCCGTGTATTTCCATGGTCACATGGATTAATTTCCTACACACCTCATTTAACACATTAGTAATCCAAAACCACATCCATATGTAAGTATAAGAAAATAAATACACATATAACATCAATTTCACAACATCTCATCAATTGATCCAAATCAAAAGCAATAGAGATAGTATCCAATTAACATTTTTCCTAGCAAATTAATATGAAATTAATTTCTAAATTGCATCATCATAAGCATCATATAAATTAATTTTCCATAAGACACGTATAAATGTATCATATCATCATCACAATAAGTACTAAAATCAATGTAAGATGGAATACAACATATCCCATGATATCAAATCACTTGTCAAATAGTATCTAAATCCATAATGCATCAATATAGTATATCAAATAATAAGTCTAACATGAAAATTAGAGAAGTGCTATGACGGCCTCGGGGTAGGGCCTCACAAAGGTCTAGTTGTTGGTAAGTGACTTTTGACATTTAAGTATGTTCTTGAAATCTTGTAATGATTACTATTTTTCTCTAAATTAAGTAAAATAATTTCATTGAATTATAAATGGTGTCACTCCATTAGTTGATGTTGATAATGATGTTAGTGGGAGTTCTAGTCATGAGAATAATATAATTGGTAATGTTTATATAGTTTTCATAGTAAATTTTTTATTGATTTTTTATGGTTATTAAACTGAATAAATTTTTAGTCCAATCATAGATAATTGCAATCCATCAGAAGATCAAAATGTGATTTGGGTTGCAAGTGGTGAAGACCAAAGATTTCATAAATTTGAGTATTTCAATTTTTTAGTAGAATATTGAATATTTTTACTATTTTTGTACTAAATTATTTTTATTTTTATTATAGATGGTTTGAATTCATCTAGTGCTTCCAATGATAAATTTCAATGTCTTGTTGACTACATGAACTCACTACTACAAAATCTACCAGCCAAAGAAGAAGAAAAACTCATTTTTATTGAATGTGCTAAGAGATTTAAAAAAGATTTACATGCATCTCTTTTTTCTTCTTCAATGTTTTAATCAATTCCTGGATCAAAGGACATGTCCATGAGATGAAAATCTCCATGGTTTAGTCCAATCAAAATGCACAAATGTCATTCTATTCATCGAAGATGTAATGCCATTCATCAAGATTTAAATGAAAGAGTAGAAAAGCATGAATAATTCCAGTTCCCTTCTACAAGTGGTAGAAAACAAAAGATAAAAAAGGGTCTTAAATCATTCAGGAATTGCCATACAAAAAGAAGTGGCTACTATAAGGGAACAACATAGTGAGTACATCTATTCTAATTTATTTTATTATTTTTTATTGTAATATAATTATTCCTCTTATTTCATATGTTAAACATATGTGATTGTAGCTTTGGACGATCAAGAGAATACTTGATGATGTCAATTGCCCTTTTGTATCGATCTGAACCAATCAATAGTAGATGATATGCAAATTATAGATGGTAATTTTCTAACTATTTAATTTGTTGATTCATTAATTATAATATTGCTATGTTTTTATTTCTAACCACTTTTCTATACTTAATCAAACAATTAGTAGGAACATTTTATGGAGCTCAACCGTCATTAGCTATTGATGTTTTTGCGAGCCAAACATTTCAACAAACCTTTCGAGATAATTAATAATGTCAATATTATTTATATTAACTGCATATTGCAATCTTACACTTAACAATTTTTCTATGTTGATTTATTGAATATACATGTGATTGCATTTTTAGACAATCAACAAAATAGTGGTCATCATAGCTTACCATTTCGTATTAGAGAAGGTAAAAAATTATGAACTAATTTTCTAACAAGTTTGAATATTAAATTTATAAATTAATTTATAACTAAAGTATGTAATGTACATGTTTTGATAACAATAGAATGGACAATCACAATCAACACTATTACAAATAATTTTCTGCACTAATGGTTGGGGAGGAAAGATATTGTTTCAATGTGTAAATTTGATTACCTTCCACTTTAACAATGAGAGCATGGAGGGAGTAGCTTCAAGATTCAAAATAGACACATCATTTGTATATTGTACTTTTGACTTTCATATTATATATGTACATCATTTTTTTCTTATACATAATTACAAGAGAGTATAAATTCGTAGAGCCTCTCAGAGTTTCAAGCAAACATATCTTAACATCTCTAGTTTTTTGTACATTTTAAAGTAAATTTACAATGTATATCTTAATGATTATCTCACTCTTGTTGTTATAATTAAGCAAACTTAATCATATTATTGACATGTTTTTGAATTTAATCTTTTATGACTATAAATATAAGGTGGTAAATTTTAATCAACCTTGTCAACGTTTAAATGGTTTGACCCTTATAACTTCACACATTCTTATGCTTAGGAATTGTGATTGTATCTAAGAACATGAATAGGTGTTACCAAATGCCGGTCCCAACATACTTTAATTTGAGTTATTATTGTCACCATTTAGTTATATCTCTTAGTCATTAAAAAGTTATTGATTTATTATTCAAATGCAACAAGAAATAAACTATTTCAAGTGTCTCATTCAATATCCTATTTTTTGTTTTAGAGTTAATTTGCTTCTTATACATGATGAATAGTTAGTTTCATTTCACCTTGTGTATAATTTATAGTTATGACAAATTTAATAGTTATGGATGCTCTTAATTTCAACTTGTTTGAAGAGGGCTTATAGCTCAATCATTATACTACTTTAGGAATTGAAATCAATGCGCTACTTTAGGAATTAGAAGTGTAATATTGTTGCCATCCTCTTTGATATTTTATTATAATTTTTGGTTTGATAGTTTCTTTAACTTCTTTCTAGTGACTTAAATTAGAATTTTTACATGTACACATAGTTTCACAAAAAATAAAAAGGTATTGAGAACTATACAATCAATGTAAAAAGGTTGAGTAAATTCGTAACTATTATATTTTATTATTTAATATCATGTATGGGAGTAAGAAATTTAATGGACATGAAATGAAATCTTATAACATAACCATTATTATATACATTATATTCTTCTACGCAATCATATAAATTACACTTGGAAACATAAGGTTAGACCATAAAATTAACACTTCTTCAATGATTTGTATTCAAAATGATTGCTTAACATGATAAGCCTTACTTTGCATTTTATCACATGGAAAAAAAAAACGTTTACATCGTAAATTAGAATTTTAAATCACCATCCTACCCAACATCTCTCTGCTACTACCCATTTTCTCGGCTTTTATTGTGCTTTGTGTTGTGTTGGTCTTGCAGTTGCAGAGTGGGTTTGTGAGTGCAGGGAATGGAGGAGGGCTTGTGATGAATTACTACAAGGAGTCGTGCCATCAGGTGGAAGAGATCATTTAGGAGAATGTTCATTTGCTTTACAAGTGCTACAAGAACACAACTTTCTCCTAGTTGAGGAACATCTTCCATGACTGCGTTGTGCAGGTATCAAATGAATGAATGAATTCAATGTGATTTTGGGCTTATTTTCTTTTTGGCGTAATGGTGATGAATTGGGTTTGTGCAATGTAATGAATGAATGCACTACGATTTGGGGATTTTTTCTTTGGTTTTTCGTGCCTAAGGCGCTATGTTTTGGCAAGCAAATATGCATCTCAAAAACTCATTTTCCTAGCAGATACTCCACTTTGTTGATTGTAGGATCATTTCAGTTTGCAGATCTTGGTCAACCATATTTGGATCATTTGCTAGATCCGCTTGAACTCGGATCTGGCCTTTTCTCTACATCATTAGGCGTGAGAAAGATGTGTCCCAAATGCAGATTCACTCAATCGAGGAGAGAGACTTACGATTTTTCTCTCTATATTGTTAAAGGTATAATTATATTTATACACAGTCTGCATTTGAAGCTTGTGATGTGTGAATCTTTGTATATGTCTTTACTGATAATAAATTCTTTGTTCCCCATTTCCCTACCAGACATTAGGGTTTTGAATTTTTTTGAACCAATTCATGAATGGCTAATGCATGCACCTACTTGGGCTTTATGGCTGCCTTGAATTGTGTGAGAGATAGATTGCTTCGGGATGGTTGGAGCCCCTAGCCCTTCAAACTGCAGGAGTGAGAGAGACGGATTGGAGATAGCGACATGGATTGAAATGGAACCTCCTTCTAGAAATTAGTTTGGGGATTGATGGAGAAGAGATGATTCATGTGAACCACAAAGGGGTGACTATAGCTCCAGGTGAGAAGCCCTGCATTCTTCGTTGGCTCTCTATTGTTGTGACTAAAATCATGCTCTATGCACAATGAGAAAAACACAAATTCTTTGGACAATTTATTTTTGTTATATGTTGCTCCATAAGTACCACTGCCTACATCCCCATGTCTTGGTCTGTTTGTTACTGTTTATTCTTGTAACACATATGTTTCCCATTGTTTTATTGTCAATAACCTTGTCACAACAACTTAAGAGAGATCCATTCACCATGAAACTTGAAGAGTTGATGGCACTTTCACCATTATCCTAAAATCTTTGCGAGTACAACTCTCTTCTCTTTATATAGGTCCAGTTATCATGGAATTATTCTAATTGAATGGCAAAGAGGGGTGCATTCTGTACGACCCCTCCCTTGATCATACTTTGTATAACTTAGTTTGAATTTAGTTGATTTCTTGGAGGTATATGTGATTGGATATTAATCTCTTATGTAATGTAATGATTTGATCTTGATGCTCATAGATGATTATTGCTCTAATTTTTTACATTGTATTTTATCTCTGATGTGTTTGGGGTAAAAGGGAAAAGTGTTGCACTTCTCTTTATGGGAAAGCTACGTCGCTTCCATTCCCTTTTCACGATGTGATTCTATATGGTTTATATGCACATGCTTGTCAGTTTTCTTATGCACCTACAAGTACTGAGCATCGACTCCACTTGAATCTTCAGGTATGAGCGTGCTCTACAACCCAATGGTAAAGTGGACAAGGGAGATATCAGTCAAACCTTGTGGTATCATTGTTCCTATGGAACAAGTCCCCAGTCAGGTATCCTTGCATCGTGATTGTCTGGTCTTGTCAGTATTTAGACTTGTGAGTCCTGTCAGTATTTGGCCTTGGTATTTTGAGTTGTCTAGTCTCAATTCCTTACCTTTTTGTGTTAGTGTAGTATTTTATTAGCAAAAATATTTATATTAATATTTTATAAGAAATTAAATATATTGGTTAACTAATTAATATTTTTAAATTTGTGCATTATTTTTTTTAGTTATTACATTGGTAAATGATTTTTGATCTAATTTATTGATTAGAAAATAATCTTAAAAAGGGAAATTAAACATTAATTTTGGATTTTATGGTAATTTTGGAACCTAGAGATTTAAATTATCCAAATTAATTAACTACTTCGAAAGGAGTAATTTATTAAGGGAATCTAAAATATTTACCTTGTTATTTAAAAAGAGGAAATTAGCTATTTGTGTTTTGTTGTATTTTTGGAATTTTATTCAAAAGGAAAAATTAATATTCAGTTAATTTAATTCAAATCTTGTGTGGGAGTTACATAATGAAATAAATTAATTATGCAAATTAAATGAAAAAGAATCTTGCATGTTAGGAGTTACAATTGAAAAAGGGTATTTTATAATTATTGCTTGTTTTTTGGAAGAGAGAGATTTCCAAAATAAAATTAGAAATGATTGTTTATTCATCTGGAAGGGGGTATTTGTTTTTGGATATGCTGGAGTTTTTGGGAGATTATTCAAGAATTGTTTTGGAAAATATTTGTTGAAATTTTGGTTTGATTTGGGGTTGGCTCTCTGCATTTGGATCAAGGGTTTGTTGTTTGTTGTGGCCTATGCTACTACATAATTTCCTTCCAGGAAAGCAATAGAGGTAGGAGCTTTTTATTTTGGTTTTGCATGCTTAATTTCTTTCAGGTTGAAGAAAAGTAATGATGTTTCAAGTTTCAGAATGTTGGATTTGGGGGTAGATCAAAATTCAAGGTGGAATTTGTGGTTTTTTTTTTGAAATTTGGGTTTGAATCTATTTTTGATCTGACTAAATAATGTTTCTGATTCATGTATTTGGGAGGATTATAATTATCCCTTTTTGTGTAAGTTTTCCTGAGAAATTTATTGTGCTTATGTCTATAATTCTGATATATATATATATATATATATATATATATATATATATATATATATATATATATATTTATATATTTATATACATGTACATCTACATATGTACTATACATGTACATATACATATGTAATATATATATATATATATATATATATATATATATATATATATATATATATATATATATATATATATAAAACTAAAAAGAAATTATTATTAATCTATCTATAAGAAAAATATACGTATTTAAGTTTGTTGGGATATCATGGACATAATCCCCACCATGGGCACCATAGTGGTGGGAAATCCCACCCACCTCCCATGGGCTGTCCCACACTGGTGGCTTTTCCCACCCATTACAATTTTTTTGCATATTATTATTTATTTTAAAATAAATAAATCTTGTTTTATTTAAGGTTGTTATTATTAATTAATACTATATATATATATATATATATTCTCCAGTACTATTTATTGTTCTGAAAATGTTTATAATTTTGTACATATAAATTGCCAAAGGATTTGATAAATATTTGTATATGCTTATCATTTGGAAAATGAATTATTTTTTGCATAATAGATATATTTAGGGATAAACATGGTTAAGTCTTGTTAAGATATTAAAATGGTTAAATAATTGTATGTTGGTTATGCATAGTTAGACTTTGTTAAAGGTAAAATTAGATTTCATTAAGAATGATAATATTAAAGTGTAGAGTATAGTTGCGGAATATATTTATCTATGAAAATTTGTTAAATATAGACTTAATTAGAATTCAGACATATATTTGAGGAAGTAAATGAAATTAGATTTATACATGTGATAATTCATCATGTGATTAAGTTTTGCCCAGGACTAATGAAACACATACTTTATCTTTTGAACTCTGGTTCCTTTTTGTAATATGTAGTTGACCTAATTTTGATAGCAAATAGTAATAGGGTATCTTGTTATCTTAAATATTTGAATAATGAGATGTTAGTTCTATTGTGCTATTAAAAGGAATGTAATGAGTTATAATGGTTTTTTATTTGGCTTATTGAAATTTATAATGACTTGAATTAATAATTGTTTAGACAAGATTATGTTCTCTTTGAATCTTACTTGAGGTTGCATACTTTTACGTTTGGATTCATGAGACCTTGTATCATTTGATTTTTTTTGGTTTTGGTGTTTAAGTGTTTATGTTTAACTCCAGAGGCTTGTATAGTGTTATAGTTCCTTTTGTGCATGTTTCTCCTTGCCCCTGAATGTTGTGAGATTGGTATTTTGCATGGGTTCTTTGTTCCTGCTGCTTTGAACCAACTGGTTAGTTATCATTTTCTCGCAAGTGGGCTAAGTCTTGCTATGGTTGGAATCTTGTCACCTCATGTTTTGGGTGTCATGGCCTTGAGATGTATTTTGATTCCTAGGTGCAAGTCAAGGGGGAGTGGCTTTCTGTAGTACCACTGTCCTAATCAGATTCTAATCTCGGTTTGACCTTGGTTAGTTTATCATGTTATAATGTTATAGTCAAATGTTATGATTATTGTGCGTACCTATTAATGTGGTTTTCACATCAATTCTTATGTAAGTTTATTTTTTCTCTTGATTTGTGTTATTAATCTCGGGCTAACACTTTCATTAAATATATATGTAAGTATGTGTGACTCATGGTTGTAGGAGATTGCAAGTACAATACCGCATAGGTGCGAGGTTCGTCTCCACTTGGATTCGCAGGTTTGAGTGTACCTCTTTGGTCCTTAGAGATTGGATTAGGTGGTTGTAAGATCCTCATTTTACCCTAGTTGTGCTCAAGTGAGCGTCGCCAGTCGTTTGTCAATATCCCCTTTGGTTGGGTATGTGTGTAGTACCCTGCCCTAATCGGATTCTAATCCCAGTTTGACCTTGGTTAGTTTATCATGTTATTATGTTATAGTCAGATGTTTCGATTTTTGTGTGTACCTGTTAATGTGGTTTTCACACCAATTCGTATGCAAGTTTATTAGTTCTCCTATTTCGTGTTATTAATCTCGGGCTAACACTTTCATTAAGTATATATATGTATGCATGTATGACTCTTGGTTGCACGAGATTTCAGGTACAATACCGCATGGGTGCGAGGTTCATCTCCACCTGGATTCCCAGGTTTGAGTGTACCTCTTTGGTCCTTAGAATTTGGATTAGTGGGTCGTAAGACCCTCATTTGACCATAGTCGTGCTCAAGCGAGCATCGTCAGTTGTCATCGGTATCCCCTTTGTTTAGGTATGCAGGTCGTCTGTCTGTTTGGCTTTCTCGGGTTGCATATTTTGTGTGTGGTTAAATTAAGTATTTAGTCCTTAGTATTTTAATTTGATTTAATGTGTGTTTACACATTAGTATATTTTGGGGACTAAATTAAATAGGTTCCCTTTTTATGTGATTAATCGTTAATTAGAATTGTTCAATTCAGGTTGGTAGCAAGTTCAATTAAATGGTTAATTTTAAATGTTAAATTTATTCAGTTTATGATTTTGGAAAGGAAAGATTAAATTTATTTGAAATCGAATTAATTTAATCTCTTTGGCATTTTGAAATAGAAAGGTTAATTTCAAGTATTTAAGAAAATCATTTTTAAATTGAAAATCAAGTTTAATATATTGATTTAGTTGAAAGAATGATTTTTTGGGGGAATTAATTTTAAATAAAATATTTTAAATCAAAAAAAGAAATTTTGGTCAACAATCTCCCATTTGACCTAGGTTTGAAAATATTTTTGAGGGGATTATTTTGTTGGAGAGTTTTTTGAAAAATATTTTTGGGAATGAAATTTTGGGGATTTTGCAAAAGGAAAGATTTTTGGAGCTTGCAGGTTGGGCTCTCCTTCAATCTTGCCAGGATTGTTGAATCAGGTAGGTCTCCGCTTTATTTCCTTGGCTTCTTTGTTTTAAAGAAATTGTTTTGGATTTTGAAGAAATCTATTTGTGAAGATTAAAAATTTCATCTATTTGGGGAAAATCAAATAGTTGTAATTATATCTCCAATCCAAACCCTCCTTGTCTTCTTTTCCATCTCAAGTTTAGATTTTGGTTGTTCAGGTTGTTTTAAAATCGAAAAAACTGGGTTGGTTGTTTACAATAAAAATTTGTTAAAATTCCAAATCAATGATTTCAAATTCAGACTTTAATCAGAGAAATTTGTTTGTGCTTGGTTAAATGTAAATGGAAGAATGATAGAAATTTTACCAGTCTCATATTTGGGGCTTTCTGGTGTTTTCATTTTAAAAATATGTTTATGCTGATCTTTTGTTGTTCTAGAAAATATTCCCAGTTTGTTCTCAGAAAATTTTTGAGTTTTGTCAAAATAAAAATAAAATTTATTTATACCCTTGCTGGTCTGAGAGTACCCAGCAGCTGGGGCATTGGTTTTATCTTTCTTTAAAAAAATAAAACTAAAAAAAAAAAAAAATTAAATTAAATTAATTTTTAGCCTATCGTTTTGGTTGTTGGGGAGGGGCGACATGGAGGCCAAGGCCCTCGACCCATGGTTGGGGAGAGCCAAGGCTTCCCGAAACCATGGGGAGAGGCCTGGCGGTGAGGCCATGTCGTGGCCTCCACTCAGCTGAGGATGGGTGGAGACCACGACATGGTCTCCCCAGCCTTCCCTTGGAGAAAGGGAGGCCCACATGGTCTCCACGTGGATCTGCCCTTGACTATGTTTTACTTTTTTTTTTAATTGTTTTTATAAACAAAAAAATATAATATATTAAATTTTAGTGGTTTTTTAAATATTTAATTATTTATTAAATTTTAATTAATATATTTAATTATTATATAATAATTATTAATTATTAATTAATGTATATTTTAAATATATGTTAATTGCAATAATTTATATATTAATATATATTATTAATTATATATTAATTGTTGATTCCTTATTAGCGTATATTTTCAAATATATAATAATGATTGTTCAGTCATTAATTTGTTAATTTAGGCATATATATATATATATATATAGAGAGAGAGAGAGAGAGAGAGAGAGAGAGAGAGAGAGAGAGAGAGAGAGACTAATTAATATCTTTAGATCGTGGGGATGACCCTTTGGTGAAATGGTGGGGCTTCTTACCTGTAGTGCCTACAACCTAGGTTCAAACCCCCACGGGTTCATCTCTACTGTGTTAAAAATGGAGTACCCTTACCTTGGGGAGAACCTTGGAGAAATAGTGGAACTTCTTGCCTGTAGTGCTTACATCCTTGGTTCAAACCATAAATTAAACCCATTAATGGGTCCCTGAGGGCTAATCCCGCTTTAGAAAAAGAGGAGGTTACATGGGAGCCGCCAAGCAAGGAATGGATAAAAATAAATTTTGATGGGGCATCTAGGGGAAACCCGAGAACCTCAGGACTGGGGGTAGTTGCGAGAAATGACAAAGGGGCCATCCTCTTCAAAGGAGCACGTCGATTGCAGGATGGAACAAACAATGAAGCAGAGGTACATGCGACACTTATGGCAACTGAGTTGGCCTTAAACATGAAAATCCAAATGTTGCATCTAGAAGGAGACTCCCAGGTGGTCATCAACACAATTGCTAAGGGCAATACTCCATCATGGAAACTATCTCGTTGGGTGGAGATCATCCGAGAGAAACTCAACCTCTTTGAGGAATTTCGGGTTTCCCACGTCAAGCGAGGTGCCAATGCAGTGGCAGACCTACTTTCCAACATTGGATGTGACATGACATGCCAAATGGCCAAGTGATGGAAGGGAGACGGTAGAGTGTGGAAGTGGACATAAATGCAGTCCTAGAAGCATGAAGCAATCAACATGCACGCAAGGAAGCCCGAAATGACAGTACACCCTTTTGAAGAATGAGGCAATTAATGAGGTAGTTGCTGAGTGCAGAGTACTTGTTAGAGATGATGGCGGAGTGCAACAAATCTGTTGCGAAATCTCTTTCCCTTTATGACATTGATCCTGCATTTATGAACCGTCTCAAACGATGACGGAAGAACTTAACTCCTTTGGTTTGTGAGTGGAGTATTGAGTCGGTATTTAATTTGATTTATAAATGGTTTCATGTCATTTGCATTGTAGATTTTGGCGTTAATAATTTGTGCAGGTCCAATGGAGGCAAATTTCACTTTGTGAACCGAGAAGAAATTGGTCCCATTTCTGGGGATTGTGTCAGACAAAAGAATGCAGGGGATCTTTAGGTACAAAGAGGAGAAACTGTGGAGTGCGGTGCACCTGATGCTAGGTGAGGAGGTGTCGCACATCCATTTTCTCTATCAGACGAATATGGAGGTGTATTCCCTGATTATGGCATGGGCATGCGAGTTCGAGCTAGAGGTAGAGAAAATAAAGCTCACTCTGACAAAATTGATAGACGGGGAATACCTAATCAACCTCAACTCCATTTTGGAGTGGGTTGTCCCTCAGATAGGCATTCGCATAAGGGAGGGAGACGTTGAGGAGGAGATATTGTCGTTTGTTCGAGGGCTAGAAAACCACATTAAGGAACAATGTCGTGAGCGAGCTCGCATTAGTTGGGAAGCCATGAAGCTTTGTGTTAAGCTAATTAGAACAGATGAAGTATTGAAGGCTCTCAAGGTGGTGGCGCGTATGGAGGTTGGGAGAGATCTACGAGATAGATTTGAGGAAGGGCGGGTGGTCCAACTGCTAGCAAGTCTGGAAGGTGACCCTGATTTTTGATACTTGGAATGCATCTCGAAGATGAAAAGTGAAGCTGCAAAGGGAAAAGCACTGGCAGATATCGCGGACGAGGAGAAGGTGAACCAAAGCGATAGTGAGTGAGCGGCCATGGGGCCATGGTGTTGTTTACTTTTACTCCCACTTCTATTTTGAAAATACTTTTTAGACATGTCTGTAATAATTTAGTGCAGAGATGCACAGAACTGGTTTTATTTCTTTGCTTTTAGCTTCGAATGTTTTCCATAGTAGGTCAGGACTGTGAAATTTTGGGCCGATGTTTATATCTTTAGTGTGGCCTTGGATGATTGTATATCTTTTTTCTGAATCAATATACTACAAAATTACCGATAAAATATATATATATATATATATATATATATATATATATATATATATATATATATATATATATATATATATATATATATATATCGTGTATTTGTTTAATGTATGCAAGGGAATTATATTTCATTGGGAAATGTTTATCTATTTCTTTTGTTTCTTTATATGTATATTTCCATTTTTTGAGAGTATATGCTTGTTTTGGAGATAGAAGAGTGATTAATTATTTCGAAAAAGAATAAGAATGATATTTTATTTTGAACAATAAATATCATATTTAATGGATTAGTGGTTATTTAATTGTATTCATGTGAATATTGGTTTAAAACTCATGATGAAGTAATTATGTTATGTTATGATGCATATGAACTTAGCGAGATAGAAAAACCATGAACGACCGATACTTAGATGAGGTAGATAACTGCAATCAAACTTAGATCATTTAGAAAACTGGATCGACTGTTGTGTGAAAACAATAGGAAAGAAGATTGTCCTTTTTCAATTATTGCCTATGCAAGTTTAATTTTTTGTATTCACTTTTGCTTAAGTAATGGCAAGACTTGATTTGTTTGATTGGACCCTATCGTATGGTTGATTTGGGGTACCTATTTTTGTCCTCAATCTCGAATTTGACTGTTGTCTTGTGATGGTGTTCTAATTGGTCATGTCCTTTATGCGGGTGTCGAATGTTGATTCATGGTTGGCCATAGCTAGTCAAGTCTCTAGTTAGAGTACTGTTAGTTAGTGCACCTCATATGAAGTCATGTTTGATCGAATGGTTGTTCCCTCCATTTTGAACTCTATTTGCTTGACCTTGTGTATTTCTGGATTTAGGAGTTCGTTGAGCATGGTCTAGTGTCGTATGGGAAAGTGGCTTTCGATTGGGGGCCACGCCCAAAGTGGTTGTTGGGTAACCCATCGAAAGTGTGTCTAATAAGTGATAATCTAATAGCATATTAAAGAGTTAGTTAATGAATCACCAAGTAAGATAATTATGCCTCACACATGGGATGAGTGCTAGTACAGACTCGACATACAGTGAGAAGGCCTGAAATGACAAACCATCATCCTTGTCTTCACGAAAGGATGTGTGGGTCCACATGAGGCTTGGATGGGCCAGAGGTTTGGATTAAGTTGCGAGGGTAACCTAGTGGATGGGGCCGGAACCTATGAAGACCTGCCTTGGTAACCATACCAGGTTATGTGATGACACTTGTCCCTTATGCTCGCTAGTGTGTTGTTGTGTTGTCTTGATAGGAGCACTGTTGTGGAGCCGTCTTGTTGCTTATGCCCTTGTGAGAACCTGATATCATGCTAGACCTTGGGTTGTGATGACTTAGTTTCATGGATGCTCTAGTGGACCTTTGTATTTGCTTCTATTATGTTCAGTTGGATCCTTTCCTATTCAAGGATCATTTATGTATTTATTTGACCAATGTGGTCGTATGTATTATTGGTTATGTTCGCCTTGATGGCGGGATTGTAAATGATGCGACCTTATGTATTCTTCCCTATTATTTAATGATCAGAGGCGTCTTGCAGTTGAGCAGACCCGGAGATGTAGCCCTCTAGGGGTTAACTCTGATATCAATTTGGTGTTATGTGATGCTTATGTGCTTATATTTCCTTTTTAGTTTTGGCATGTATGGATGGCATTATGTTAGAATGTATAAAATAGATTAGATGAAATTATTCTTTTATGCATGTATGCAGTCATCCTTTAAATGCAGTAATTTGAATCATGAAAGAATGTAGATTAGAATAATGAAAGAACTCATTAGTTTATGATGAAATTAAAGTGTGTTATAAAATTATATGCATGGCTTATATTTTAATGAAAAGTTTGAACGAAAGGTATGGTTAAATCTTATTGGATGAACCCTATTATGTTACCTATACTTTTTACCTCAATGGATGAACCTTATCATGTGATCCATATTTCTGTCTTATTGAAAGAAATTTAACTTTTGTTTAAGTATTCTCTTTTCATTAAGTTTATTAGTTTAATTGGATTCATTAGCGTGAGTTGAGTTAATGTGGAATTAAGTAATCACATTCGGAAACTCTTTAGGTGTTAGTTGAAGTCTTACATTGTGTAATATGAACTTTGATATCTCATTGTATCATTATGTTGTGTTTAACTTTTAAAAAAAAATTATTTGCACTCTATTCTTGTGTTTTAGCTTATCCCTTCGGGGTTTCCTGGCGGGGCATTACAATGCGGGTCATGTATTTGGTTGGCTTCCTTGGGTTGTGTGTTTTGTGTGTGGTAAAGTCGAGTATTTAATCCTAAGTATTTAATTTGATTAAATGTGTTTTTATGCATTAGTAAATTTAAGGGACTAAATTAAATAGGACCCCTTTTTGTGTGATTAATCATTAATTAGAATTGCTCAATTCATGTTTGTAACAAGTTTGATTAAATGGTTATTTTAAATAATGAATATATTGAGTTTATGCATTTTGAAAGGAAATATTAGATTTCATTCGAGATAGAAATAATTTACCCTCTTTGGCATTTTGGAAATAGAAAGGTTAATTTCAACTAATTAAGAAAATCATTGTTTTTAAAGAAAAGCAAGTTAGCATATTGAAATAGTTTAAAAAGAATGATTTTTCATTTTAATTGAAAGAAAAGTATTTAAAATCCAAAAATAAAAATTTTGGTCAAACTTTTTCCATTTAACCTAGGTTTGGAAAATATTTTTAGAGGATTATTTTTGGAGAGCTATTTTTGAAAAAAAAAATTGGATGGAGAAAATTTTGGGCATTTGGGGGAAGAAGGATTCATTGAGCTTGCAGGTTGGGTTCTTCATCACATCATGTTCTAGGAATCTTGAATAAGGTAGGATTATTGTTTACTTCTTAGGTATCTTTGTTTAATAGAAATTGTTTTGGATTTTGAGGAAATCTGGTTGTGAATGTTGGAAATTCCATATATTTTGGGGAAAATGGAAGAGTGGTAATTAAACCTCCAATTCAAACCCTCCTTGCCTGCTTACCAAACCTCCAGATTAAATTTTGGTTGTTCTCAATAAATATTTGTTAAAACTCCATTGAATGTTCCCAAATTAAGTTTTAAATTGGAGATTAGTCTGGGGTTTGGCAGATTGGTTGAATAATGTGTGAGAAATGATTCTTTTTGCCCAAATATGATATTTGGTTGAGGAAATTTGCCTATTTTAGTTTGGTTATTCAACAAATTGTAATATTTAATAACCATGGACATTCTAGAAATTTGTTTGAGTCTCTGTTTGAGACTGTGGATAAAATAAAACAAGGGTTTTATATTTTTTGTAATTAAAAAAATAAAAATAAAAAATTAATTGGGGGTTGCGTGTTCGGGCGTGGGGAGCCATGGCTCTACCCATAGCCCTGTGGAATTCCACAAGTCTGTGGTTCCACAGCTGTGGAAACCACAGCCCGTGGAATCCATGACCTGCGGATCCACACCGTGGAGACCACAGACCGTGGTTTTCCATGGTTGTGGAGACCACAGACCGTGGTTTTCCATGGTTGTGGAGACCACAAAGAGTGGTGACCACGAGTGTGGGGGCCACCATTGTGGATTAAAACAAAAAAATAATAATAAAGTTTCTTTTTTTATTAAAAAGTTTTTTTAAATGTTTTTGTTATTATTAATTTTTAATTAATATATTTTATTAATAATATGTTAATTGCCAATTATGAATTAATGTACATTATAAAAATATATATTAATTGTTGTAATTTATAGATTAATGAATATTATTAATTATATATTAATTGTCGTTTTAATTAATGTATATTTTTAAATATATATTAATTGTTGTTAATTTATGAATTTATTAATTAAGATACATATAGTTAGAGATATATATATATACTAATTAATATGTTAGGATTGTATATTTGTTTAAATATACGCAAGAAAATATTTTGTTGATTTAGGAAATGTTTATCTATTTTTTTTGGTTTCTTTAAATGGATATTTCCTTAATTTGAAAAGTGTAACTTGGTTCACGAAAAGATGAGTTTTGAGAAATTGTATTCGAACCAGTATGAGAATGATGTTTTATTTTGAAGAATAAATATCATATTTTAGTTGATTAATGTTTATTTAATTATATTCATGTGAATTTGGTTTGAAAACTCATGATGACGTATTTATGTTATTTTATGATGCAAAACAAACTTTAGTGAGTTAGTAAACCATGAACGACATGTACCTAGACAAGGTAGACATTTTTCAATAAAACTTAGATCCATTAGAGAACTGGAACAATTTTAATGTGTAAACAATATAGAAAATATTATCATTTCGATTTATGCCTATGCATGTTTAATTTTTTGTATTCACATTTGATTAATAAATGGCTAGTCCTTAATTGTGATTGTTGGATATTGTCGCATGTTGATTTGGGTACCTGCTTATGTCCTTGATCTTGAGTGTTGACTTTTTTCTTGTGATGGTTTTGTATCCGGTCATGTCCTTTATGCAGGTGTTGAATATTGGTTTGTGGTTGACCATAGCTGGTTAGGTCTCTAGTCCGAGTACTGTCAGTCAGTGCACCTCGTATGAAGTCTTGTTGACCAAGTGGGTATTCCTATTGTCTTGAACTCCGTAATCTTGTCCTAGTGTATTCCTTGGTTTAGGAGTCTATTTGATTATGGTCTAGTGTCATATGGGAAAGTGGCTTTTGAATGGGGGTCGCGCCCAAAGTGGTTGCTGGGTAACCCATCGAAAGTGTGTCTAAATAAGTGATAACCTAATAGCATATTAGAAGAGTTTAGTTATTGAAAACACTAAGAAGATAATTGTGCCTCACGTATGGGATGGGTGCTAGTACAGACTTGACATATAGTGAGAAGGCTTGAAATGGCAAACCATCAACCTTGTCTTCACGAAAGGATGTGTTGGGTCCACATGAGACTTGGATGGGCCGGAGGTTAGGAATAGGTTGTTAGGGTAACTCAGTAGATAGGGTCGGAACCTATGGAGACCTACCATGGTATCCATACGAAGTTATGTGATGACACTTGTCCCTTATGTTCACTAGTGTGCAGTTGGTGTTGTCATCTTGTTGTTTATGCCCTTGTGAGAACCTGATATTCATGTTAGACCATGGGTTGCTTATGATGGGATGCAAAGACTTTGTTTCACGGATGCTCAAGTTGATCTTTGTAATTGCTTCTTATTATGTTCAATTGGATCATTTTCCTATTCAGGGATCATTCATGTATCTATTGGACTGATGTGGTTGTATGTATAATTGTTTTTATGTACGCCTTGATGGCAGGATGTAAATGGTGTGAACCTTATGTATTCTTCACCCTATTATTTTATTAGAGGGGTCTTGCAGTTGAGCAGACTCGGAGATGTAACCTACTAGGGGTGAACTCTGATATCATTTCGGTGTTATGTGGTGTTTATGATTCTTCTGTTTCATTTTTAATTTATCATGTGTGGATGACATTATGGTTAAAATGTATGATGTAGATTGGATGATGTTAATCTTAAATGCATGTATGTAGTCATCTTATTAAATGTAGTAATTTGGATCATAAAGAATATAGATTAGAATAATGGAATGTATTCAGTTGTTGATAATGCAATTAAAGTATGCATGGAAAGTATTCGTTAGTTTATAATGAAATTAAAGTTTGTAATGAAATTAGATGCATGACTTATGTTTTAATGAAAGTTTGAACGTAATGTATGGTTAAATTGTAATGGATGAACTTAATCATGTTATCTATATTTTTAACCTTAATGGATGAACTTCATCATGTTACCTATAATTTTAACTTACCAAAATAATATCTCATTTTTAAAAAGTATTATCATGTCATTAAGTTAATCAACTTAATTGGATTAGTTAGCGCGAGTTGATTTAAGTGTTGAAATAAGTAATCACGTTGGGAAAATCTTTAGGTGTTATTTAAGTCTTCCACTGTTTTATCTAATTTTATGATAACTAATTGTATCATTATGTTGTGTTTTATCTAAAAAAATAAATATTTGCACTCTATTCTTGTGTTTTAGCTTTATCCCTTCGGGGTTTCCTAGCGGGGCATTACATTTGGTATCAGAGCCCATGTTGCAAACACTGGGATCTTTGGTGTCGCTTGTGCCCTTTGTTGGTGTGAGTTGTATCGAACTTATGTTGTGTGCTTGTCCTCTTTTGTATGCGTGTTATTGAGGCATAGGATCTTGAAGATCTTAAGGACTGGTGCTTTGTTCTTTTTGCATATTCTTTCGAGCAAACCTTTATTGTGTGTAACATGTGTGTCCACACCTTGCTTTCACCTTCCTGATGTTGGTTCTTTTGAGTGATTATATGTGTTTTGTTTTTTCATTGATATCTTGGTCTACGATTACTCTTATTCTGAGAGAGATTCGTATGTACCTCGCTTATTGATTGTTGTACTCTTTAGACTAATCCATTGGGTTGGTCAGTGCTTTTTTTAAATATAGAAGTACGAAATGTGCTTGTATTAAGATTATGATCTAGCTTGGTGTTGTTAAGTTGAAGGACTTGTATAGTAAATGTTGAGTGCTTATTATGTAGAGAATTGAATGACTACCATCCTTCCTCCTCTTCCTCTCTAGAAATTAAAATGTTTGTTATATGTGTATTTATCACCTATGTGAGCTTTCTTATTGCAAAAGAAAGGTTGTGACTTCTTGAACCCTTGTGTGAGCCTAATGATTCTTTTGTGCTTCTAGATAATAAGAGGGCTATGGGTTTAAAATATCATATTGGTTATTCGGAGGAAAATTGTATGTTTTTGTAAAGAATTCTCCATGTGTATTGTAGGGGTAACATAATGGAATTTCTATTTTAAGTAATGTGCATTAATATGTGAATAGTAGTTATGTGAGATTTCCTTGTTTGTAAAAGATGTATAAAAAGGGAACATGTCATAGTGGCTAAGAGTGTATTGATGTGTCCCATGAAACATTGTTGCATGTGTTTCATAATACCGATTCAATTGAGGACCTATTTTAACAATACTATATTAAACTTGCTTTTGAATATATATTATTGACTTAGCATGAATAGAAAGTGCAAAAGAGAAGGTTGCTTGATGTGCATGCTTAAATATGTATTATTTAGTTGATAGCTCCTCCTTTACCTTCTTGTCGTACTTTGATTTATGATGAAAGGTTGCAGATTATGATATGTTTCGTATTTATTAAGAGTAGCGAGTGTTCGCAAGAGGTCTTGTATTATTGAAAAGATTGTTTGTCTTGGTCTCTGTTGTTTGGAAAACTAGAACATTCTGTTGCAACCATAATATTTGGAAATGTCATGTAGACCAATTGGCATTCTTCTAAATGGTAGTGATATGAAAACCATTCAATTAAGATGATAGGCTTATAGTGTGAAATTTTATAATGTTGCGCGATCTTGTTAATTTTGTGCTTATGTGTGAAATGGGTTGACTATCAAACTCTCTTTCCCTTCTCTTCGCCTAGATTATAAGATTTTTTCAGAAATGCTTCTAAAGAATGCATTGATTTAAATAGAATGTATATAAAGCACATGAAATTGTATTTTTGCATTTTGGCTTCTTATTGAAAGATGGAAGCCTTATGCTTTGGAAAGAAAATTTGCATGACTAGTAATGTGAATATGAATGCTTAGTGGAATTAGTGAAAGAGAGAGGAATGAAGTTACTTCCTTATGTAATTTTGAATTGTAAATAATTTCAGTATTTGTTCCTATAATAAATTTCTATTCAATTATTCATGTGGGAAGCATAATTAAAACCCTCCTTGAGTAGATGATAGTGTACTAAAAAGTACTCCCCGTAAATGTGAGTAAACCAGTACTGGTGCTTTTGTTGTGTATTGTAAGAAACCAGTGCTTTCTATATGTGCCCATGGGATGGTAAAGTAATCAACCATAGAAGATATGTTTACTTTTGAGTATGGGAAACCATACTGTTTATAAGATGTTGCTTATTTGTTACCCTACTGAGTACCAAGCCTCGGGTTGCTGGTAATTCATTATGCTAAGGGGTAGTATTAGAAGTCACCGTTCCTTGAATAGTACGGATCGACGTACGAGTAATGTCGGTGCGAAGCGACTTGCTTCTCTATCTCGAGGAAAAAAATAGTTATTTAATGAAACTGTATTAAAAGTGTACTCAATACTTTCCCTTTTGATGAACCAAGTTATAAGGTTTATGTGTGCCAGCCAATTCCTCCCTTTTATTTGAGCATATTGATGGCAATTCTCGAGCATAGTGATGATGTATCTTGGAGGTTCTTTTCGCCTTGTCTTCATGAAAGGTATGTTTTGTCCACATGAGCTGCCAATTAGTAGGCGTTGGTAGACATGTGGGAGGACTTTTGACTTACGACGAGTATCTTGAGAGGTACGTCGCTATGCGGGATGTGACCTGCACTTGCCTTTTTCCACGAGGTACACTACCATGTGGGATACGTCCATTGTGTGTCTTCCCCACTTGGAGTATTGTTATGCCACGTGATGACGTGATGCAGGGTGATGTCGAGGTGCACACTGCCATGCCATGTGGTTGTATGACTAGGCTGTACCACATGATGAGCTACTATGATAGCTAGACAGTTGTTCTCTCCTTCCTCGTTGGTGGCTAGATGCTAGTCACATAGTGATGTTATGTGCAATTATGATATTCTTATTTATTTATTTGTGGACCAACAAATTTATTCTATTTTGACTTTGAAAGTTTATCCACGAGCTTGCGATCTTTTGCTTACTTGATTTGGTGTTGCAAATTTCGGATTATTTTCTTGCCTTACTACTGGAATTGATGATTTATTACCTTCATTCATCTGTATTTTGGTGGCTAAACTGGTTTATCCTTATTGTTTTCGTATGTTGGTCTTGTGTTGAAATGTGAATTCCTCTCCAAGGACGTATGAGACGGTCTTGGTTGAGTGTATACGAGGAAGTAGACATAGGGAACCTTGAGGATGGGGGTATGTGAGGTTGTGATACAACTATGATTCACTACCTACCTATGTGTAGTGACCATCTATTGGAGGCTAACCACCTTACGCAACAAGGATGTTCACGAGGGTCTTGTATGGAAGGTAGCACCACTATGGTGTGCCCTAGCACCATCAAGCCTTGAGCGAGATATTGGATATTTATGATCATGTTATTGTTCTGAGATCAGGCATAGAGATGTTGATCGTGCATGTTATTTATGACCGAGCATTAGACATGCTCACATGTGGCCTTTTAAGTTGTACATTCCAGTTATGTGGATGGGTATTATGTGTAATCATGAAGTAAATTGTGTTATCGTGTCACTATGTTATGGGACATAGTCTTTGGAAAGGTTTTTATATGCCTGACAAGTGTAAACAATTGAGTTATATATGTTGCTCTTATTTCATGAAAGTTAATTTGGTTGTAGAATTTGATATTTGAAGCTAGTTCTATGCGGTAAAATTTATATGAAGAGGATGGATTGGTAAAAGAAATTGATCATGATGAGATATTTTCTTGTCATATTTGGTAGATGAGTATGGTAATTGTTGTTTACCTCTATTGATGCTTTAATTTGGTGCAATGAAAGGAAGAAAATTCTTATTTCTCCGTTATGATTATAGATAGTTCCTAGAATGTTTTAAGAAATGTATGGATTTAGATGTATCTTGCCAATGTATAATGGCATTCCTACAGGATTTAGCAATGATGTTTCATTTATTTGTGAAAATATTCCTATGTGCAATTTGATATTTGTTAAATGGGTTTCAGGGCTAATGTGTGTTGCATGTTTTCCATCTAGCCTTACGACTTCCAGGAGTAAGTCGGAACCTAGGGGGGAGGATGTAGTACCCCTGCTCTAATCAGATTCTAATCTTGGTTTGACCTTGGTTAGTTTACCATGTTATAATGTTATAGTTAGATGTTATGATTATTGTGCATACATGTTAATGTGGTTTTTGCATCAATTCTTATGTAATTTTATTTGTTCTCTTGATTCGTGTTATTAATCTCGGGCTAACACTCTCATTAAATATATATATGTATGCATGTGTGACTCATGGTTGCAGGAGATTGCAGGTATAGTACCACATAGGTGCGAGGTTCGTCTCCTCCTGGATTCATAGGTTCTAGTGTACCTCTTTGGTCCTTAGAGATTGGATTAGGTGGTCATAAGTGTAATGCCCCGCCAGGAAACCCCGAAGGGATAAGCCAAAATACAAGAATAGAGTGCAATTTTTTATTTTTTTTTTATTTTTTTAAAGTTACAACACATAAGATGCAACAAGATATCAAAGATTCAGATGACATAGCGGAAGACATCAACTAACACCTAAAGAGTTTCCCAACGAGATTACTTAAATTTCACAATTCACTTAACTCACACAATTAATCCAAAAGATGAATATCTTAATAACGAGATAATTCATAAACAGGGTAATTCCTTTCAAAAGATGGAAATATAAATCACAAACCAAGTTTCATCATTAAGATCCATTCATAATCTTCATTCAAGCTTTTCATTTAAAATTACAACCATACATCTAACATTCTAACACACTAAAATTCCATCATAACATAAGAGATCTTTTTCAAGCATACTTAATTTCCTTACAACAACTGAATATATCCATTACTCTAAGTTACATTCTTTCATATTCCATCTTATTGCATTTTAAAAGACGATTACATACATGCATCAACGATAAATCTTATCTAAACCACTTATGCATTCGATCAACATGGCATTCAAGAAGGGACTGAATATAAGCATTTAAAGTTAATTCCATTTATCCACTTATCCATTCTAACATAAGCTAATCATACACGATAAAGCTGATTAAAGGAAACATAAGAGAATACATCACATAACACCATAATGATCTCGGAGTTCACCCCTAAAGGGCTACATCTCCGGGTCTGCTCAACTGCAAGACCCCTCTGATAATTAATAAAGTTAAGAATACAAGAGGTTACACCATTACAATCCGGCCATCAAGGCGAAACATAAGCAATATACAAACGACCACATCGGTCAATTAATACATAAACGATCCCTGATAAGAACAGGATCCAGCTGAACATAATCAAAGCTAAAACAAAGGTCCAGAAGAGCATCCATAACATTGAGCCATCACCACCCAAGATCTATCATGAAACCGATACTCACAAGGGCAGAGACAAAAGGACGACCCACAAAGGTACTCCTAACAGGACAAACGACAACACAGTAGCGAACGTAGGGACAAGTGTCATCACACAACCTGGTATGGTTACCATGGCAAGTCTTCATAGGTCCCGGCCCCATACACTGGGTTACCCTGGCAACCTAATCCGAGCTTCTGGCCCATCCAAGCCTCATGTGGACCCACACATCCTCTCGTGAAGACAAGGATGGTAGTTTGCCATTTCAGGCCTTCTCACCGCATGTCGAGTCTATGATAGCACTCGTCCCATGTGTGAGGCACATTTATCTTACTTAGAGATTACATTCTAATCTACTTAAAGGTTATCACTTATTAGACTCACTTCCGACGGGTTACCCAACAGCCACTTTGGGCGCGGCCCCCAATCGAACGCCACTTTCCCATACGACACTAGACTATACTCAGACGAACTCAAAACCAAGGAATACACATGGTCAGACGAATGGAGTTCAAGAAGGGATAGACAATCATCTGGTCAAACACGACTCATAGATACACACTTACTAACGGTACTCTAACTAGAGACCAGACCAACAACGGTTAACCCCAAACCATCATTCGACTCACACAAAGAGGATATGATCAAAACAACACTACCACAATACAACAGTCAACTCGGAACAGAGGACTGAAACAGGTACCCCAAATCATTCCATACCACAGGGTCCTATCAAACAAAGCACTCTTGCCATTTCATAATAAAGGCGAATACAGAAATTAAACTCGCAAAGCAATAATCAGAAAAGACAATATTCAACAGATGCAATCTTTCCGAATTGATCTAAACATTAAAATCGATCAAGTTTTCTACAAGATCTAAATCAGATTACAGTTATCTACCTCAACTAGGGATAAGTTGTTCTTGGTTTTCTAACTCTTTAAGGTTCAAAGCATAGAACAGACATATAAGCCATAATGAGTTTTTAAACCAAATTCATATTAATAAAATTCAGACAACCATTAATCAACTAAAATAAGATATTAATCTCCAATTAAAACGTCATTGACACACTGGTCTAAAACCACCTCTACAGTTTCATATTTTTCAATTCCAGATACTCTATACGGATCACGGAATATTAATATAAAAAGGAAATCCAATAGTAGATACTCATTTCCAAAAGCACATCGTTTAAATTCAAGTACCCAACGATAAATATTTCACTACTTCTCAATTACTCGAATGATATGTTCTACGATATTATTTAACAACATCAATTAGTAACTACATCGTATTTCAACGATTTTCCAATAACATATTATTCTCTATTATGTTTTTAAACAATACTACCTTAATTAGCCAAATGCTCTGATCAGCTAGAAGGTAAGATCTAGATTTATTAATCCGAGATCAATCAGAAAATAATCAATGATATTCAGTTGCGAAGTTAGTAGTTTTAGAACTTAATCAGGAAGGGAGCATAAGTCAAGAAATGAGATTGAATAAAGATTAAACCTATAAACTCCGTTACAAAATTAATCAATACCAAATCAACATTTATGATAATATTGCCACCCTAATCCTAAATAAGAAACTAATTAAATCTTAACATTAAAATAATATTCACAAATATTATATGCCATTTTTTTTGAATAAAAAAAATACATTAAAAAAAAACATTAAATAAACTGTTTTAAACAAAAAATGCATTAAACAAAGTAGGCGAGGGCGGGGCCCACCTCCCAACTGGGATGGCTGGGCGCCCAAGCCCTAACCGCAGGCGGAGAAAGCCTTGCGGGCGGTGCCACGGTGGTGCCCACAGGTGTCGCGGCGCCCTGCGGCCACCGCCGTGTGCCGCAGCCGCTACGGATAGCAAGCAAAGGGTAAGGGGGCGAGCGGGGGAGGGGAGGAGGAGCGGGTGGAGCTCCGCTCCCCGCCCTCCACCCCAACCAAGGTTTTGTTTAAGTAAAACTCGCCCAGGCCGAACCAAAACAAACGCCCGGCTCGAAATAAAATATATATATATTTTTTTTGAAACACACAGTTCGGAAACAATAAAAAACCAAAACGGCCACCGCATACATGATCATAAATATCGGTTTACTATGAATTCGGTTTAAACGGACTGTGATTGATATCACATTTTCTTGATGGTCTTCTCATTCTTTACAAACACCCAAGGGTTTCAAATGCCCAAGAGAATAGAGGAATTAACAACACCTCAAATACATTTCCAGCCAAGCAAATAAATTACTAAATCAGTTCATGAGCATGGCATTCAATGGAGAATCTAAAACCTAGAGCACGAAAACATTCAAACTTCCATTTCCATTTTAAACAATAACTGAAATTGAGAGTTGGATCCTACCTGATCTCGCGTTCCTGGCAAGATCTGCTGAAGAGTCCCAATCTCCAGCTACCAAAACCCTCCTTCTCCATCCAAAAAACCCCCAAATTTCATCTCCAAAATCTTTTCAACCAAAAATTTCCTCCAAAATGTCCATCCCCTCATTTTTCCCCAAATTTGGGTTATATGCAAGAGTTGACCAAAAATTCTATTTTTGGAATAAAAATTCTTATTTACAAATAATTCTTCAAAATTTAATCCTTTCTAACTATCACCACAAAAATAACTTGCTTTCCAAATCCAAAATCGATTTTCTCATTTAATTAAATTTAACCTTTCAAATTTCAGAATCCAACAGAATGCAATTACGACTATTGCGATAAAATACAAAACTTTCTTTTCAACAGCATATATAAAATGCATTAAATATTCAAGATCAGTCATTTAATCGAATTCACTCCCAATATAAAATAAGCAATTCATTAACAACGAAAATCGCATAACGAATTCCCGATTAATTTAATCCATTAATCTTCAATGCACAAACGCATAAATAAACTAAATAATTACTAAGGACTAATTAACCAATTTAACCATGCACACCAAGCACGCAAATCGAGAAGGTCACCCAAATAGACGACTTGCAAACCCAAGCAAAAAGGGATTACCGACGACGACTGACGATGCTCACTTGAGCACGACTAAGGTCGACTAGGGTCTTACGACCACCTAATCTAGCTCTAAGGATTAAAAAGGTACACTCAAACCTGCAATCCAGGTGAAGAAGAACCTCGCACTCATACGGCGTTGTACCTGAAATCTCCTGCAACCAAGAGTCATACATGCGTACGTATATAAAATTTAATGAAAGCGTTAGCTCAATATTAGTACCACGAAATAGGAACACTAAACAACTAGCATATACTAGTGCGAGAAGCACATCCACAGCTATGCGTTAAATCAAGCATCTAACTGTAACATAATATTACGATAAACTAATCAAGATTAAATCAAGGTTAGAAATAGATTAGGGTAGGGGTACTACAATAAGACCCTCGTTTTATCCTAGTCATGCTCAAGTGAGTGTTGTTAGTCGTCTGTCAGTATCCCCTTTGGTTGGATATGTGGGTCGTGTATCTGGTTGGCTTCCTTGGGTTGTGTGTTTTGCATGTGATAAAGTTGAGTATTTAATCCTAAGTATTTAATTTGATTAAATGTGTTTTTACGCATTAGTAAATTTAAGGGACTAAATTAAATAGGACCCCTTTTTGTGTGATTAATCATTAATTAGAATTGCTCAATTCATGTTTGTAGCAAGTTCGATTAAATGGTTATTTTAAATAATGAATTTATTGAGTTTATGCATTTTGAAAGGAAAGATTAAATTTTATTCGAAATAGAAATAATTTACCCTCTTTGGCATTTTGGAAATAGAAAGATTAATTTCAATTAATTGAGAAAATCAATTTTTTTAAGAGAAAAGCAAGTTAGCATATTGAAATAGTTTAAAAAGAATGATTTTTCATTTTAATTGAAAGAAAAGTATTTTAAATCCAAAAATAAGAATTTTGGTCAAACTTTTTCCATTTAACCTGAGTTTGGAAAATATTTTTAGAGAATTATTTTTGGAGAGCTATTTTTGAAAAATATTTTTGGATGGAGAAAATTTTGGGCATTTGGGGGAAGAAGGATTCCTTCAGCTTGTAGGTTGGGCTCTTCATCAAATCATGCTCTAGGAATGCTGAATAAGGTAGGATTCTTGTTTACTTCTTGGGTATCTTTGTTTAATAGAAATTGTTTTGGATTTTGAGGAAATCTGGTTGTGAATGTTGGAAATTCCATATATTTGGGGAAAAATGGAAGAGTGGTAATTAATACTCCAATTCAAACCCTCCTTGCTTGCTTACCAAACCTCCAGATTAAATTTTGGTTGTTCTCAATAAAACTTTGTTAAAAATCCATTGAATGTTCCCAAATTAAGTTTTAAATTGGAGATTAGTCTGGGGTTTGTCAGATTGGTTGAATAATGTGTGAGAAATGATTCTTTTTACCCAAATATGATATTTGGTTGAGGAAATTTGCCTATTTTAGTTTGGTTATTCAACAAATTGTAATATTTAATAACCATGGACATTCTGGAAATTTGTTTGAGTCTCTGTTTGAGACTGCGGATAAAATAAAACTGGGGTTTTATATTTTTTGTAAGTTTATTTTTTTATATATATATATTTAAAAAAAAATTAATTGGGGGCTGCGTGTTCGGGCGTGGGGAGCCATGGCTCTACCCACAGCTCCGTGGAATTCCACAAGTCTGTGGTTCCAAGGCTATGGAAACCATAGACCGTAGAATCCACGACAAACCATAGCCTGTGGAAACCATGACTATGGTAACCACAGCCCATGGTGACCACGTTTTGGGGGCCACCATTGTGGCTTAAAACAAAAAAAAATATAAAGATTCTTTTTTTATTAAAAAGTTTTTTTTAAATGTTTTTTTATTATTAATTTTTAATTAATATATTTTATTAATAATATGTTAATTGCCAATTACGAATTAATGTATATTATATATATATTAATTGTTGTAATTTATAGATTAATGAGTATTATTAATTATATATATTAATTGTCATTTTAATTAATGTATATTTTTAAATATATATTAATTGTTGTTAATTTATGAATTTATTAATTAAGGTATATATAGTTAGAGATATATATACTAATTAATATCTTAGGTTTGTATATTTGTTTAAATATGCGCAAGAAAATATTTTGTTAATTTGGGAAATGTTTATCTTTTTTTTTTGGTTTCTTTAAATGTATATTTCCTTAATCTAAAAAGTGTAACTTGGTTCTGGAAAAGATGAGTTTTGAGAAATTTTATTCGAATTAGTATGAGAATGATGTTTTATTTTGAAGAATAAATATCATATTTTAGTTGATTAATGTTTATTTAATTATATTCATGTGAATTTGGTTTGAAAACTCATGATGACATATTTATGTTATTTTATGATGCAAAACAAACTTTAGTGAGTTAGTAAACCATGAACGACATGTACCTAGACAAGGTAGACAATTTTCAATCAAACTTAGATCCATTAGAGAACTGCAATGATTTTAATGTGTAAACAATATAGAAAAGATTGTCATTTCGATTTATGCCTATGCATGTTTAATTTTTTGTATTCGCATTTGATTAAGAAATGGTTAGTCCTTGATTGTGATTGTTGGATATTGTCACATGTTGATTTGGGTACTTGCTTATGTCCTTGATCTCGAGTGCTGAATTTTTTCTTGCGATGGTTTTGTATCTGGTCATGTCCTTTATGCAGGTGTTGAATGTTGGTTCGTGGTTGACCATAGCTGGTCAGGTCTCTAGTCAGAGTACCATCATTCAGTGCACCTTGTATGAAGTCTTGTTGACCAAGTGGGTATTCCTACTGTCTTGAACTCCATAATATTGTCCTAGTGTATTCCTTGGTTTAGGAGTCTATTTGATTATGGTCTAGTGTCATATGGGAAAGTGGCTTTTGAGTGGGGGCCGCGCCCAAAGTGGTTGCTGGGTAACCCATTGAAAATGTGTCTAAATAAGTGATAACCTAATAGAATACTAGAAGAGTTTAGTTATTGAAAACACTAAGAAGATAATTGTGCCTCACGTATGGGATAAGTGCTAGTACAAACTCGACATACAGTGAGATGGCCTGAAATGGCAAACCATCAACCTTTTCTTCACAAAAGGATGTGTTGTGTCCACATGAGACTTGGATGGGCCAGAGGTTAGGAATAGGTTGCTAGGGTAACCCAGTAGATGGGGCTGGAACCTATGGAAACCTACCATGGTAACCATACCAAGTTATGTGATGACACTTATCCCTTATATTTTCTAGTGTGTAGTTGGTGTTGTCTTTGATAGGAGCACTGTTGTGGAGTCATCTTGTTGTTTATGCCCTTTTAAGAACCTAATATTCATGTTAGACCATGGGTTGGTTATGATGGGATGCAAAGACTTTGTTTCATTGATGCTCAAATTGATCTTTGTAATTGCTTCTTATTATGTTCAGTTGGATCCTTTTCCTATTTAGGGATCATTCATGTATCTATTGAACCGATGTGGTCATATGTATTATTGGTTTATGTACGCCTTGATGGTAGGATGTAAATGGTGTGAACCTTATGTATTCTTCACCCTATTATTTTATCAGAGGGGTCTTGCAGTTGAGAAGACCCGAAGATGTAGCCCATCAGGGGTGAACTCAGATATCATTTCGGGGTTATGTGGTGTTTTTGATTCTTCTATTTCCTTTTTAATTTAGCATGTATGGATGGAATTATGGTTAAAATGTATGATGTGGATTGGATGATGTTAATCCTAAATGCATGTATGTAGTCATCTTATTAAATGCAGTAATTTGGATCATGAAGAGTATAGATCAGAATAATAGAATGTATTCGGTTGTCGATAATGCAATTAAAGTATACATGGAAAGTATTCGTTAATTTATAATGAAATTAAAGTTTGTAATAAAATTAGATGCATGACTTATGTTTTAATGAAAGTTTGAACTTAATGTATGGTTAAATTGTAATGGATGAACTTAATCATGTTATCTATATTTTTAACCTTAATGGATGAACTTCATCATGTTACCTATAATTTTAACTTATCTAAAGAATTTATCCTTGTTTTAAAGTATTATCAGGTCATTAAGTTAATCAACTTAATTGGATTAGTTAGCGTGAGTTGAGTTAAGTGTTTAATTAAGTAATCACGTTGGAAAACTCTTTAGGTATTATTTAAGTCTTCCACTGTGTTATCTGATTTTATGATAAATCATTGTATCATTATGTTGTGTTTAATCTATAAAAAAAAAATATTTGCACTCTATTCTTTTGTTTTAGATTTATCCTTTCGGGGTTTCCTGGAGGGGCATTACTCTTTCATTGGGGGTCAGGACCCAAAGTGGTCACCTGGGTCACTCAATGGAAGTTTTGTAATCAAGTGATAACCTAATTAATAAACTTGGTAGGGTAGTTAGTTCACATTAATTAAGATAATTCTCTGATGCCTCTTTTTCCCACAAATGCTTGTATAGGTTTGTGGTAAGTAGAGAAGGGCCTGGAATGGATTCCACCAATCTTGTCTCCTCGAAAGGTTGGTGTGGTTCACTAGTGTATGAATGGGGGTCAGGGGTTAGGAGAGGTCACTAGGGTAACCCAGGATGGTGGACGAGACCTAGTGAAGACCTACCAAGGTAACTCATGACAACCTAGTGATGACACTCTTCCATATTGCTACCTAGTGGTAACTTGTGTATTTTGATCCTTTTGTGGATTGTTTTGAGCCTCTGGAAGTGGTTGGTTTCCCATGCTTTTTTATCCTTATGTGGATTGATTTGGGCCTCTGGAAGTTGGTTATTGACTTTTGTGACTCCAATGATGTTACTGCCATGAGCCTCTTGTGTATTCAGTACTATTTGAGTCTCTTGTGAATGTCATCTTGTGGTTCTCTTGTGAGTCATGTTGGTACCTTTGTATCTTTGCTTCTGCCTTGTGGGTTTGTTTGATACCTCATTGTACGGGAGGTGGACCTTATGGTACCACACGGTTGGGTGGAGTGTTATTCACACCCATTGGGTTTTGGCTCTTTCAGCTGCATGTTCGAGGAGATTCGTGAAAGAGATTGTAGACTGTTATTATTATACTAGATTCATGTATTCATCCAATCATGGGAGTCTTGGAGATTCGTATCTTGTGGATCCATTGTAATGTATTTTGATGTTCATTTGTATATTCGTTAGCAATGTAACTTGTATCTTGTACTTATGTACAAAATGATAATGTAATTGGTATAGTAGTTCTTTGTTGGGTTTATTGGATGATGTTCAACCTTAAGTTGCATCATTATGGGGCCTTGAGGACAATTGCTATTTGATATAAGTGTATCATTATTCATCTTGTTGTATGTATCTCTCTTGCTTATGTAATGTAATCCTTTATTTAAAAAAAAAAATATTCTCTTTTTCATTGTCTATTTTGTTTTGTTCCCTGGGCCTCATGGCAGGGCATGATACATTCTTTTTACTTTATTAATCACATAATTTTAAATCCATGATAATATTAGGTTGATATATTCCTAAAGCTAATTATGAAAATTCAACTTTTGTTCTAAATGAGTTCGACAAGCCAAACAAATCAATGATTTAATTATTTGGAAGCTTTTGTAACAATCATTCCCTACATCTCACATGATTTTCTTTAGTATCTACTACAAGTTCAAGGGTGAAAAACCTCACTATATTGTTAAGTTTGAATTGGGTAGTATGTTTCCAAATTTGCTTATAATCTTGAAAATGAGCTCTAATGTAAATTGGTGGGTTTTTCTTACATCAATTAATGCTCTAAAATCAGGTATAGTTTTATTGTAATAAGTTTGTAATTTCTTTAGTATTTTGCAGGTGTGATATGAATTAGCAACCTCCATTGATAAATATAGGAAAAGAGATCTTAAGGGAGACAATGGTGTTGCTTATTGGGGTATTTGAAAAATATGTATATTTTAAGGATGGATTTACCATATGCAAAGTGTTATCATTCTCTTCTAAAGTATATATTATAAGGAGTTGTAATGTATTCTTGTAATGCTTTATATACTAAAGAAATTTTTTATATCATCTATATTTGTATTTTTTATTTTCTTGTGTTAATTAATTTTTTTCAATATGTAATTTTCTTTTGTTCTCTACCTCTAGGCTTGGCAAAAAATTAATGGCACATAAGTTTTCCTTTCACTCTATAAAAATTTAACATTCAATGAGTTAAGTAACTTATAGATAGGGTCAATTTTAATGAATTTAATGGTGATCAATACAAAATAATTTTAGGCCGAAAAGAAAGGAACTCCCAAATTTTGAGTAAAATATTTGTGATGTCATGAATTATTACATTGTCAACTGCAGTAAAAATGAAAACTTGATAATTTAAAAATAAAAATCACACTTTCATTACATATCGATTTATTTAATTTTTATGACCCTTATATTGTTTCTAAATTGTTTCATTTATGTGACAATTGTTAAAATTAAATGTTTATAATGTTTTCTACAAATAGATTGAATTACATTAAGTTAGATTGATTAAAAAAATTTATATTTTTTCTTATATAATGTATAAGCTTCAATATATGATCAGAAGAAAATCTGAAAGAGTTGAAAAAATATTTTTAGTTTTTCTAAACATTAGTAAATGGCATTTTTGAAGGCCTTTAGGGCATTTTTAGCCCTTGAAAGTGGTGAAAGATTTTCGCCTACAACTCTTGGAGACCTTTCCAACTCGATTCTCAAGGAGTTGTTGGTGACCCTTGGAATCCCTTGGACTACTATATGTTGTATTTTCGAATTGAATACAATACATTTTTGGCTTGCTTCAATTCTATGATTTCTGGTACTTGTAAATAAAATTTACAATACCGCAGGTTCTGACTCAGGTGTTGTCATCTGAATCCATAATATGGATCAGTGGTATCAGAGCAAGTTCGCTCCTGTATGTCATATCAAACGCGATCAACATATCAAATATTGAGACTGGAAACAAGGAATTCTTCAGATTACCTTCCTTTGAGACACACACGATCACAGATGGCTAAGTTGCAGTCCGACAATGACATTAAAGAATTAGTTGCAGATGCACTAAGAAAACAACGTGAAGAAATGATGGAGCAGTTCAAGTAAATGCTGGAAAGTTGTGGGTCACAAGCAAACCCACCATTCACAAGGTATACACCATTCAAGGTGCAAGTGAATTTTGATATACCCACATTTCAAGGAAAGATTGATGCAGATGTTGTTGATGATTGGGTTTCAAAAATGGAAAGATATTTATTTGTCAATCAGCTCTCACATGAAGTGAAGATAACTTTCGCTCTCCTCAAAGCTAAAAATCATGTGAA
This sequence comes from Cryptomeria japonica, assembly GCF_030272615.1. Taxonomy (NCBI): domain Eukaryota; kingdom Viridiplantae; phylum Streptophyta; class Pinopsida; order Cupressales; family Cupressaceae; genus Cryptomeria; species Cryptomeria japonica. Next base: position 336,388,717 of record NC_081412.1, read on the forward strand.
AGATTTGTGGGAAGAAAAGTTAGCATCCAAGGCAACAGAAAATGGCAACACTTTTAATTTTGATCAAAAACCCACATGGGGAGAATTCATGGAGCACATAAAGGAAGAATATTTTCCTATTGATACATATAAACAGAAGTAGATACAGTGGCAATTGCTTTGATAGAAGAAGGACCAAACTGTTCAGGAATATACTAATATGTTTCATGCCTTAGCAGCAAAAATTGACATCAAAGATTGTGAGAAGCACCGAGTTTTGAAATATCAGAGTGGACTCCACATGTACATCCAAACCGAAATGGAATTCTTGAACATAGAGACTTTACCTAGTGCATATAAATTTGCTACCAAAATTGAAGAGAAATTCAAATAGAAAGGAAGGAGGGATAATTTTGCAAACAATAGATGGAAGGGTGAAGGTGGAAAAACTACATGGAAACAAACTTGTAAGGAACCCTCTCCCAATTCACCCACAAAAAAGACATGGAGTATGAAGAAGACACAAGAAAATGGTATGTGGTGTGAATTCCATAAGAGTCCCTCGCATAATACAAAAGATTGCAGAACCATAAAAAGCTTAATGATGGAGACGCATGAAGAGAAGGCATAATCTAAGGTGGCAGAAACTTGCACAAAAGGAAATCATGAACAGGTCATTGAGGCTGATCCATATGCCACAGTAGCTACTACAAGGATATTGCCTCGAGAGGATGAGGAGAGATTGTTCCATTCACAAATGTGGGTCGGAGGAAAAGCCCTGCACTTTATCGTTGATAGCGGAAGTCAAAAGAATCTAATATCAGCAGAGACTATGAAGACACTGAATCTGAAAACAACAACCCACCCACAATCCTATTCAATGGGATGAGTTAGTCAAGGAAGAGATATCCAGGTGCACCAACAGTGTTGCCTTTAATATTCCATAAAGCCTTTCAAAGATGAGTTAATTTGTGATGTGGCTCCCTTGGATGTTTGTGATGTTCTATTGGGACAACCATATATGTACCAACGACATGGTGTTTATGAGTCGAGGCCTCGCAACGTAACCATTAGATTAGGTGAGAAAAAATACTGAATACCAGAGGTGAGCCCTGCATACACCGCCTCTTTGATTAGTGCCAAGCAATGTAAGAGGTTGGTTGCCAAAATGGGAACATTCATTTTATTGATGATTCCTTCTGAAGAAGAAAGGAAATCAATTTACAATTCCCACACCATCACAAAAACCACAACACTGTAGAAAATATCAATGGATCAAATTTTGATGAAATATGACAATCTGTTTAAGTTACCAACTGGGGTACCTACACATTGCCAAGTGAGACATACTATTGATTTAATACCAAGAACTCCATTACCTAATGAACTAGTCTATTGTAGGTCAGTATTAAAGAATAATGAGATTAAGAGGCAAATACAAGAATTGATTGAGAAGGGACATATTCGTCCAAGTGCATCACCATGTGGCAGCCCCATTGTTCTAGCAAAGAAAAAGGATGGAACCTAGAGACTTTGTATTGACTATAGGGCCTTGAATAAAATTTCAATCAAAAATACGTATCCACTTCCCTAGATAGATGACCTCTTGGACCAGCTTAGAGGGGCCCAATTCTTCACCAAAGTTGATTTGAAATCAGGGTACCATCAAGTACCAATTGAATCAGCCGATGTGTGGAAGACAACTTTCAAATATAAAGAGGGATTGTTTGAATGGCTAGTGATACCTTTCAGTCTAGCAAATGCTTCAGTGACATTCATGAGAGTGATGAATGATTTACTTAGACCATTCACTGATTCCTTCGTGGTGGTATATCTTGATGACATACTCATCTTCAACAAAACTTGGGAGGAACATTTGCAACATGTGGGAAACATTCTCTCAACCTTACAAGAACATGGGCTTTATGCAAACAAAGAAAAGTGCTCCTTTGGTATGCAAAGTATCAGATACTTAGGATATGTTATTGACAGTGAGGGTGTCCATGTTGATCCAGAGAAGATACAAGTGATTAAGGACTTGTTGTCTCCTAGAAATCTCACAGAGTTACGAAGTTTCCTTGGGTTGCTAAACTTTTATCACAGATTTGTGTTGGGATTTTCCCATCTGTCTTGGCCTCTAAATCAGTCATTGAAGGGGGGGGGGGGGGGGGCGACACAAGAAAATTTTAAATGGACAAGTTCTCAACAAGAAGCATTCGAGGGGCTAAAACGTGTTAGGTCCTAGGGACAACTGAGAGGGGGGGTGAATCAGTTGTCAAATAAATTTAAACCAAAACAACTTAACCAACTTTAATGCTTAATACCGGTAGACAGTTTTATCAGTTAATTGCATTACTGGTAAAGATCAATGCATGAAATAGAAACACAATAACATCCACAACACATAACACCAATATTTGTACATGGAAACCCTGTAAGGGGAAAAACCACCGTGGGAAACCTTACCCACAATCAGATGATACTACTGTAGATAGTATGTGTATACAAATGGGGTCTGCACATACAGAAAGGCCAAGCGCCTAGAGCTCACTGCTCAAACATAAATAGGAGTCACACTGACTACAATTGGATGGTTAAATCCAATAAGGATGTACTGCTCAAAATAGCATCTTACTATGCTAGATTCAGTACCGGTGTAGTTCTGATTGACTTCACAAAAACCTTGTTTCACCTTCAAATGATGTCTGTGTGTAAAGCTCTTCTTATTCTCACATATACCAAATTATTTCTTCCTTCACATTCCACACTTGATCTTACAAATAAGATCTTACATTTATATCATAACCTAAGACCAATTTTAGTAGGTCGTCTCTAAAGGATATTACAATAAAATCAATTTACAAATAAAACAATATCCGATGCAATAAACAATTCAACATGTCGGCTTGATGCATTTACAACAATAATAAAACATCTCCATAGCATGTCGTGCTGATTTGGAATAGATAAGCCTACCGGTGTATAACCTAGACCTATTTGCCGGTAACAACAAATATGCAAATACGAATATGCCAATGAACAAATCTGCAAGACAGAGTGTCCAAACAATGTCTTCGACATAACTAGGTGTTTTCCATCTCATTCCAAGTGTCGATGAACATTATATCATGTCGGTGTACCAGATACCGGTGACTGTGCATAAGTCACTTGCTTGCCAGTGAACATTTCTAATTCTTCAAAGTGCCAAAGTTGATAAGTGATAGTAGGTGTTGACATCAATGACAAAACCATACCAAAATACCAACAATCTCCCCCTTTGGCATTGATGGCAACACAAGATGGATAAACCATCAAAGTGCCAAAATAGAAATGCCAAATACCAAAAACCAACAATCTCCCAAAAAAAGATCATAACCAGAAATCAAAATACAGATACGAAGAATAATCAGTTTCTCTCAAAATAACAATCTCTCCCCAAATGAATAATCTCTCCCTCCCCAATAGATAAAGTGTTTTTCCATAGATATCTCTCCCCCTTTGACATCAAATTCCAAAGCCAATACAAAACCAGATTCAAATACAAAATACCAACCAGTTCAGTATACCAACTACTCCCCCTGAGAAGTAGCTTTCTCATCAAAGTCGGAGTAAAAGATTTCTCTATTAATTATGTCGGTTGATGACAAACATCAACTGTCTAAGTCTCTACCGGTGGGGGTATGACCCCAAGCTAGTCTCTGAGATATTCAAAGGTCTCCTTAGGCAGAGGTTTAGTGAAAATATCTGCAATCTGCTCTTTAGTATTCACATAAACCAGTTTTACTTCTTTTGCTTCAACATTCTCTTTCAAAAAATTTAGTTTGATAGAAATATGTTTAGGTTTAGAATGTAATACTGGATTCTTAGATATATCAATTGCTGCAGTGTTATCACAATATATAGTTATGGGTTCCTTGCATTTTACCTTTATGTCCTTCAACATTTGCTTAATCCATAATACCTATGTACAGTTAGTTGCTATTGCAACATATTCTGATTCAGCTATTGATAAAGATGTACAACTTTGTTTCTTACTTAACCAAGAAATTAATCTGCTGCCAAGAAAAAATGATCCACCGGTTGTTCTTTTTCTATCATCCACATCTCCTGCCCAATTTGCATCTATGTATGCACATAATTCAAAGTTTTCATCTTTAGGATACCATAAGCCAAGATTTGTAAAGCCTTGTAAGTACTAGAAAATCCTTTTTACTGTTGATTCATTATTTTCTCTAGAATTACTCTGAAATCTTGAAACAATACATACTGCATTCATAATATCAGGTCTAGTTTGTGTTAAATACAGTAAACCCCCTACCATAGATTTGTACCTAGTCGGATTAATAGGTGTTGATTCATCCCTTAGTGATAATTTGTCACTTGTAGTCATAGATATGCTTACCGGTTTAGAGTTTTCCATCCCAAATTTCTTTAGTAACTCCTTTAGGTACTTGGATTGACTCAAGAATATACCTTTATCAGTCTGTGAAATCTGCAATCCTAAAAATAATTTTATTTCTCCAATCATAGACATTTCAAATTCTTGTTGCATTTCAATAGAAAAGTCTTTACATAATCCATCTTCTCTTCCAAAGATTATATCATCAACAAAAACTTCTATAACCAAGATGTCATTATTAGTCACTTTATAGTATAAGTTGTTGTCAGCATTACCTTTTGAAAAACCAATATTCAAAAGATACTTATCCAATCTTGCATACCAAGCTCTTGGAGCTTGCTTCAACCCATACAAAGCTTTTCTTAACCTGCAAACCATATCTTTGTTATCTGTCAAAGAAAACCCATCAGGTTGTTCAATGCAAACTTCTTCTTCAAGATCTCCATTTAGAAATGCACATTTAATATCCATTTGATATACTTTGTAGTTCTTGTGTGCTGCAAAAGCCAAGAATAATCTGACTGCCTCAATTCTAGCTACCGGTGCAAAGGTTTCATTATAATCAATTCCTTCTTTCTGAGAATATCCCTTACACACTAATCTTGCTTTATTTCTAATTACCTTACCATCTTCAATGAGTTTGTTTCTGAATACCCATTTTGTTCCAATCACATTTTTGTCTTTAGGCCGGGGAACTAATGTCCATGTGTTATTTTTCTCAATTTGTTCTAGTTCCTCTTCCATAGCTTTAATCTAGTGTTTATCTTCACATGCCTCATTAACTGATGATGGTTCAATTTGAGAAATAAGACATACCTCTTCATTTTCTAGTCTTCCTCTTGTCATAACTCCTTTATACTTGTTTCCAATTATTTGATCTTCAGAGTGATTCAGTCTTACATACCGAGGTGTCTTTGTTTGTTGTTGTTCCTCAGTTACAGTGGAATTTTCAGATGATACCGGTGTAACTGGATCTTCATTCTGTACCGGTGGGTTCAATGTAGATTCATTTGTCAGAATCTCTGTTGCCGGTTTAGAGTCTATATACCTTGAAGTTCCTCTAAATTATTCATCAATCTTCACATTTGTACTCTCAACAATTTTCTGCAATCTTTTGTTAAAACATCTATATGCCTTGTTCTTATATGAATAACCAATAAATATTCCTTCATCACTTCTAGGATTAAATTTTCCAATATACTCATCTCTTCTAATATAGCATTTACTTCCAAATACTCTAAAATTTTTAAGAGTTTGAGTAATACCAAACCATAGTTCATGAGGGGTCTTATCGGTTTCTCCTTTGATGTGGACTTTGTTGAATGTATAGATCGTTGTGCTTATTGCCTCTCTCCAATATACATGTGGTAGATTTGCTTCAGATAACATACTTCTAGTTGGATCCAAGATAGTTATGTTTTTCCTTTCAACAACTCCATTCTGCTGTGGTGTCCGGGGTGCTGATAACTGTCTTTTGATTCCATTCACTTCACAGAATGCATTGAATTCCTTAGATGTAAATTCTCCTCCTTGATCTGATCTCAGACATTTGATTTTCTTACCAGTTTCATTCTCTACCATTGCTTTGAATAGTTTGAACTTCCCAAGTACTTTTGATTTTTCTCTGAGAAAAGTAACGCAACACATTCTAGAGTAGTCATCAATGATTAGCATGAAATATCTATCACCTTGCAAACTTTTAGTTCTAGCTGGACCACATAAATCAGTATGAATTAAGTCAAGAGCATTATTGGATTTTTCTGGAATACTTTTAAAAGATGCTCTAACTTGTTTTCCAAATTGACATTCCTTACATACCGGATTGTGAGGTTTAACAATATTAGGTAAATCTCTAACTGCCTTAGTAGTATTGATTTTTACCATGCAATCAAAATTTACATGACAAAGTCTCTTATGCCATAGCCAACTTTCATCAATATGTGCAATCAAACATGTCTTTTCACTATTATTCAAATGAAAGATATTACCTCTAGTTTGATTACCGGTTGCAATTTCCAAACCAGTTCTGTTCATAATTTTGCATTTACCATTTTTGAATTGTAACTAAAATCCTTTCTCAACTAATTGACCAACACTCAAAAGATTATGCTTTAAACCTTCCACATAGTAAACATTGTCAGTATTATTCTTACCATCAAGAGATATTGTACCTTTACCTTTGATCAAGCAAGATTTATCATCTCCATATCTTACTAGACCTCCATTATATTCCCGAAAGTTCAAGAATTTACCTTTATCACTAGTCATATAATGTGAGCATCCTAAATCAATGATCCATTCATCCTTAACTTCAACTTTAGCTGCTAGGGCCTGCTCTACCGATTGAGCAGTAGGTGTCAGTTGATCTTCTATTATAGCAACAAAAACCCATCCATTGTCTGCCAGATCTTCATCAGAATCATCAGTGACTCCTTCATCAGCAAGATAACAAGATTTATCTTTATTCTTCTTAAATCTATATCTCTGATATTCAGGGTTAGGCTTGTATGTTCTCCTAGCTTCTTCTCTTAGTCTAGCATGTCTATCAGGGCATCTAGAAGCCATATGACCAATCTTATTACAGTTAAAGCATTTAAAGGGTGCTTTACCTTCATACTTGCTTCCTACTGGACCTTTAGGCATTTTCCTTGCAAATAGTGCTTCAAGTTCTTCAAGTTCTTCATTTTCTCTCCTGCTTTCTTCAAGTTCTCTTGCATAAAAGGCTTTCCAGTCAGACTTGTCAAATGATGGTGCAGATGATGTTGATGCCTTAAAAGCTAAATCTGTCTTTATAGTAGCAACAGGACCAAATTCCTCAATTTCAAAAGCTAAAAGTTTTCCAATCAATGTATCCCTAGTTACTGATGTATTAGGCATTGTTCTTAACTCATTTATAGCAGTAACCTTCATTTTATATGCTGGTGGCAATCCTCTTAAAAGTTTTGAAACAATTTCATCTTCACTTAAGGTTCCTCCACAACATTTAATACCCAAAACAATTTCATTAACTCTTTCCATAAAAGCAGAAATCCTTTCATCTTCTTCCATTTTCAGATTTTCAAACCTGACCCGGAAGCTTTCAAGTTTTGCAATTTTGACTATGGAATCTCCTTCATTCAATGTTTCCAAGTGACCCCAAATAGCTTTAGCAGTTGATCTATTTGATAATCCCATGATTTGTTGATTTGATAATGCGCTCAAAAGTGTTTCTCTAGCTTTGCAATCATTTTCCTCATCTTTTCCTAAGGTAGGTGGATTAGGCTGACCGGGAGTAGGAGTAGTATAGCCATTCTTTGTAACTTCCCAGATGTCCTTTCCAATGCAATTCAGATGTGTCTCCATCCCGATCTTCCATATGCCATAGTTGGTTCCATCAAGTTTAGGATTGTCCTTCCTGAAGTAGTTAGAAGACATTGGATCTCCTCAAGTTGTTAAACTTCTGCAAAAAGAGGATTAGGCTCTGATACCAATTGTTAGGTCTCAGGGACAACTGAGAGGGGGGGTGAATTAGTTCTCAAATAAATTCAAACCAAAACAACTTAACCAACTTTAATGCTTAATACCGGTAGACAATTTTATCAGTTAATTGCAGTACCGGTAAAGATTAATGCATGAAATAGAAACACAATAACATCCACAACACATAAAACCAATATTTGTACGTGGAAACCCTATAAGGGGAAAAACCACGGTGGGAAACCTTACCCACAATCAGATGATACTACTATAGATATTATGTGTATACAAATGGGGTCTGCACATGCAGAAAGGCCAAGCGCCTAGAACTCACTGCTCAAACACAAATAGGAGTCACACTTACTACAATTGGATGGTTAAATCCAATAAGGATGTACTGCTCAAAATAACATCTTACTATGTTGGATTTAGTACCAGTGTAGTTCTGATTGACTTCACAAAAACCTTGCTTCACCTTCAAATGATGTCTGCATGTAAAGCTCTTCTTATTCTCGCATATACCGAAAAATTTCTTCCTTCGCATTCCATACTTGATCTTACAAATAAGATCTTACATTTATATCATAACCTAAGACCAATTTTAGTAGGTCAGCTCTAAAGGATGTTACAATAAGATCAATTTACAAATAAAACAATATCTGATGCAATAACCAATTCAACATGTCGACTTGATGCATTTACAACAATAATAAAATATCTCCATAGCATGTCGTGTTGATCTGGAATAGATAAGCCTGTCGGTGTATAACCTGGACCTATTTGCCGGTAACAAAAAATATGCAAATACAAATATTCCAATGAACAAATCTCCAAGACAAAGTTTCCAAATGATGTCTTTGACATAACTAGGTGTTTTCCATCTCATTCCAAGTGTCGGTGAACATTATATCTTGCCAGTGTACCAGATACCGGTGACTGTGCATAAGTCACTTGCTTGCCGGTGAACATTTCCAATTCTTCTAAGTGCCAGAGTTGATAAGTGATAGTAGGTGTTGACATCAATGACAAAACCATACCAAAATACCAACAAAATGAAGGTTATGGTCTGCACCAGTTTCATCTCTTCCTGACCTGCAATAGTCATTTGAAATACAAACAAATGCATCAGAATATGCTCTAGGGGCAGTCCTCAGGCAACATGGTCATCCAGTTGCATATCACAGTCAAACTTTTTTTGATACAGTGTGTCGATATGCTACTTACGACAAGGAACTGTATGCTATTGTTCAAGCTTGTAAGCAGTGGAAACATTACATTTTGGGTAAGGAGACTATCATCCACACAGATCACAAACCCCTTCAATTTTTGTAAACACAAGGGAAGTTGCAAAATGATTGACATCAATGATGGTCAGCATATCTTCAACAATTTCACCTCAATATTCACCACAAGAAGGGAAGTACTAACAAAGTGGCAGACTGTTTGAGCAGGCCTCCAATTGCAGCCATAAGTATGGTTTTGAACTGTGGTCATAAAACTGAAGCCTGGGCTTGCTTGTATGAGAACGATGTTGAATTTGCAGATGTTTATAATCAATAAGTGAAGGGACATCAAGTGAATGACTTCTATTTGCAGGATGGAATGCTTTGTCACCTTGGCCAAATTTGTGTGCCCAATGCAGAACACAAAAAGTTGATATGGGAAGCTCACTATATTAAGGTTGTTGGTCACTTTGTTATAGGTAAGACTACTTCTATACTTCAGAAGTATTTCTATTGGCCAAAATTGTGAATGATGTTATTTCATATATTCAAGCTTGTACCACATGTGCTATTGCTAAGCCTGCCAATTGTAAACTTGGGTTATACTCACCACTTCCTATTCCTGAAAAACCTTGGCACTTAGTTTCTATGGAATTTATGTCTGGTCTTCCTACCACCAAAAGGGGCCATGATTGTGTGTATGTTGTGGTAGATAGGTTCTTGAAAATGGCAGTAATAGTGGCATGTAAAAAAACAATTTCTATAGGGGCACTGCAAAGAAATTCTTTGACTACATTTGGGTTCATTTTGGTCTGCTGAATACCATTATCTCGGATAGGGACAACATGTTTCTTAGTAAGTTCTAGTCTACACTATGGGAAAACATGGACACAAAATTAATAAAGTCTACTGCTTTCCACCCTCAAACAGATGGCCAAACAGAGGTAGTGAATCAGATGATCATACACATCCTACGAATGTACCACTCAAAACATCCCCGCACATGGGATGAAAGTCTTCCATATGTTCAACATAGCTACAACAAGGCAATTCATAGTTCAATTGACCACAACCCATTTGAGGTTTGTCTTGGTTATCAACCACTTGCACCCATGGACGTTTCCATACCACTTATTCAACTTGATTTGGTTCCATGTGTTGGTAAGCAGGAAGAAAAGGCAGCCCAATTCATCGATAGAATTCATCATCTACAACAACAAGTTCATGAAATTTCGGAACACACCAATACGAAGTATAAGGAGAGACATGATGAGCATCGTACTCCTCATAATTTTCAAGTTGGGGACAAGGTGTGGCTGCATATCCAGAAGGAATGATTGCAGGGTGCCAATAGGAAGCTTCATCCTCTGTGTTATAGGCCATACACCATCATCAAGCAAGTTGGTGATAATGCCTTTGAGCTTAATTTACCTCCATTTCTGGGTCTTCATCCAGTCTTCAATGTGGAACTCTTGAAGCCATATTTTCCTCCACTATTAGATGTTGTAGATGTGGTAGAAACAATCTCCACTACATAATTGAATCCAAATGCAGCTACCCCATTCCAATGCGATTAGATTGTGGACACCATGGTGAAAACACTCAAATAGCGGCAAATTTACTTGTACAAAGTGGTTCGAGCAGGGCAAATTGCTCAACAAGGAAAGTGGTTTACCAAAGAGCAGCTTCAAGAACGTTTTCCTCATCTCATTCATAGTGTTGATGCAATGGGGCCCATTGCTTTCCAAGGGGGAAGTAATGATCAAAAGAAAATCTGAAAGAGTTGAAAAAATATTTTCATATTTTTAAAAGTTTTTCTAGACATTAGTAAATGGCATTTTTCAAGGCCTTCAGGGCATTTTTAGCCCTTGAAAGTGGCGAAATGACATGCCAAGATTTTTTCCTACAACTCTTGGAGACCTTTCCAACGAGTTAAACGACTCATAATTTCGAGTCCTATGCAGAAAGTTATGCCTAGTTAAAGTTTGGACAAATTTTATATAGTTTTTTGAAAAGTTGCATAGTTTTAGATTTTATTATGTAAATAAACCTGATATGACTGTTGGTTTTTCGATTCTCAAGGAGTTGTTGGTGACCCTTGGAATCCCTTGGACTACTATATGTTTGATTTTTGAATTGAATACAATACTTTTTTGTCTTGCTTCAATTCTATGATTTCTGGTTCTTGTAAATAGAATTTACAATACCGCGGGTTCTCACTCAGGTGTTGTCATCCGAATCCATAATTCGGATCAATATAAGTTAGATTGTTATTTTATTGTCATGTTATAAATGTTTACTTGTAGAAAATATATATTACTTATTCTTCTTCTCAATCACACTAGCTATTTCCATTATTGTTGCTATAATATCGTGTTCTATTATTATATATTGTTTTATTAATAACAACAGTATAAATTTTTATTCAATATTTCTACATTGTGTAAGAACACTTAATTTGATTTTGAAAATGTAGCTTATAATAGAGTTTCATAGTCAAAATTACAAATCTATTTCAAAATTTTAATCATTAATACATGAAATGTGTTCAATATATATCATTTTTTAAAAACTAATTTTTAATAATAGATTTTTGGAAGAAGAAAAATACATTGAAACTAACCATGTAAGAAATGTTTTTTTTTTTTCAATAAAAGTGGACATGCCGCTAAACTATTTTTTATTAATATATTCAATTTATGTTTACAACGGGTTCAAAGGGCATACCGGTAGGAAAGAACCCGCAAGAAAACCTCTGGTTGCAGCTCGAAAAAAGAAAAAAATAAAATAACCCAAATACCCCATTTACAAGATCAGTCTAAAATCGACCGCCCATTACACAACTTTAGAGATGTACATATCATGTGTCCAGATGCCATCAAAAAATTGGAGATAACCACACAGACCCATAAGGCCAAAATACCATAGAATTTGAAACTGCAGAAGCAACCTCATAGCGAATAACCAAGCTGCATCAAAACCTCTCAAGATCCCAAAAAAATTCGAACAATTCATGAGATATAATCCTGCATCAAAAAGAGATATAAACCAAAAAGATACTTGCATAATGTAATAAAGTCAAAAACCAAGAGCTTGAGCTCTCGTCAGGAGGTTCCCTATTCTCTCTCAAAGGAGGGACAATCTGCAAGGGGAATTCCAACCTTGGAGGCACTGAAACCAAAAAAACAAGTGAGAGCAGCAAATGTAATGCCATAAGAAAAACCAAAGCCTTATCCACAAATTGAGGTGAAACCCAATCTAGTAAGTTTTCAAATGATTTCAAAGCATCCCCCAATCTATCACAAATTAAACCCATTCTCATTTCAAACAATAATTCCCCACACCGCCTATTGTCCAAAAGATCTGAATTAGGAAGAAAGCCCCCATAGTAAAAAAGACCCTAGCTCAAAATGATAGCTATCCAATGCAGACCTAACAAGCTCCCAAGTGCATACCAAGGGAAGAATGAATGTAGAAACCAAGAGAGCAAACCCTCATCATACAAAATGTCATAACAAATAGTATGAAATCGAGATAAAATCTCAAATCCAGAAAAATTAGAACTAGTTTGCAACCAGAGACTCCCCCACCAACCTACGTACCTCATAATCCACCTGAGGAGAAAATAAATGAAAAACTTTACCAAGCATCTCAAAACTACTTCTCGTATCCTCATTTGAGATCGCAACTTGGCATTCAACAATAACCCTATATCGTGAAAGAGCAGAAACATTCGACATATGCATACCCAAGAAAGAACCAGAAAAAGCCTTATGCAAAATATAGTAATGTTGTCGTCTTTTAAAGACATCTGCAGACAAAAACATGAGCAAGAAGTGCCAACACAATTCATGATTACAAATTAAGGCAATCAACAAATTTAAAGCTCGTAAGAGATATCTTCATAATTGAAGCAATAATAGCATAATACCTCTCACGGTACTGGTGACAAAAGAACATGACATGAAACACCCATCAGATGCAATTAAGAAATGCTTACCCAATCATGATCAAAACACAAGTATTGTGATAGATAACTTCAAATAGATCACAGCAGAAATGTCATTTCGCGCCACCATGCATATCAAAGAATGAAAATCAAGAAATGAGGAATAAATGATTACCGTACAGTGTATACTTCAAGCGCAAGGGAATGTACCAAATCAAATCTCTATCTCTTTTGCAAGAGATATATGGTACCCGTTCATGAAGAGATTATTCATCTGAGCATACTATCAAAAGAAGGAAATGCCTCCTTATTAACAGTTAAATGATTAGCATTAACATCAATAGAAAGATTAGCCAAAAAACCACCTTATTTATCTCTCTAAAACAATGAGAAAGTAGATAGTAATCAAAGAACCCTAACTGTTTTAAAATGTGATCCAAAACATATTGTAAATTCCAACAATGTGATTTTTTCTTTGAGACACATTGGAAAGTAACCATTGAATCCCCCTCAATGATTAAACACTTAATACCCAGGCTTATAGCCATATCCAAGCCAAAGGATAAAGCATACAACTCAGCATAATTGTTAGTTTTGACCCCCAAAGCATGACTTTGTGCAAGGATTAGATTAGCATCATGATAAAAAATAGCCATGCCAGATCTTGCTAGACCAGGATTACCTCTTGAAGCACCATCATAATTAAGTTTAAAAAGGCCAGAAGGAGGAGGTTTCCAAACAACCTCCCTTCTCTTCCTTGCAGTAGAATATTTCTGAGAGACACAACCCTGAGAGGGTATTACTGATAGACCTTTCCAGAACTTAGAAATTTTGCTATCCCAGTTAGAAAAGGAATTAAGATTATCCAAATTCTTAAAAATATATGACAAGGCTACCTCAGACATAGAACACTCAATCCTCTCCACAATTTGCAACCATGAAGAAATCTCCTTTCAAAAAATTTGCTTATTTCTTTCTAACCATATGTTCCAAATAACAATTGATGGGACAATAACCAAAGGCACACAAAGAAGGATGAAGAAAAAAGGAGAGGCCAGGAGCTGAATTGAGATCTCAAGTCCTTACAAATAACCGAGGATATGCCTAGCTTCCCAAATAACCAATACCAACAATCTGAAGCAAAATCACAATGCAAAAAAAGGTGGGATGATGACTCAAGGTGATTATTGCAAAAGATACAAGGAAAAGCCATAGTAATCCCCAATTTATCGAGTCTTAACCCTATGAGAACCTTATCTTGAACAGCTAGCCAAGCAAAAGTCCTCACTTTTGGAAGACAAGCAACATGCCAAAATAGTTTATATGGCCAAGAGGGGGCAGAAATAGCAGGCGTAAGTGAATTATACCCCTCCTTAGCTGTATACTGCCCAGAGGAATTCTTTGTCCAAATTAGCTCATCTTCCATATCTGAGAAAATTACCACCCTATCTTTTAGAGCAAGATCATACTCCTTTTTAATAGCTTGGTCAACATTCAAAAAATCAATATATTTCCATTTAGAAATCTTGAGGGGGCCATTTGACACAATTTCAAAATAACCAACTACATGCACACCCCAGAGAGAAACAAGGAGAGGTCTCAGAGGTGACCAATCCCTTATATCATTCATAGGGATATAACCATTCCACATCTCCTCCCAGAATCTCACTTTCTGGCCATTATGAACCACCCAAGCAAGGTGAGGCAAAATGACCCCTCTACATTTACAAAGAAAATTCCAGAAAGAGGAGCCCAAAGGCAAATTAGAAATAGTAAAAATAATTTCCCTAGGCCCATTATTCAAATACTTTGCAAACATAATTTTGGCCCATAGAGAATTGGACTTGTCATAAAGCTTCCAAACCAACTTATCCCCTAGGGTAAATTCTGATGCTCAAAACTCTGAATCCCTACCCCACCAAGTTCTTTAGGTTGACACACACTCTACCATGCCAAGAGAGGAATCTTCCTTTTCCCATCCTTGTTACCATCCTAGAGAAAAGCTCTAAGGGTGGACTGAAGATCAACAATTGCTGCCCTAGGAGTTTTTAGGATTGACATAAGATATATAGGAACAACATTCAATATTGATTTAATGAGAAGGATTTTCCCTACCAAAGTCAGCCATCTATGGTTTTAAGACATAATTCTTTTAGATATTGTAGTTACTATTTTGTCCCAAAACCCCGATTTTGCCTGACCCAAAAAAATGGAACCCTGAGATAGCTACAAGGAAGGGCCCCCACTTGAAATCCCCAAAAAACCTGTAGCCTTTGTTGAACCAAAGGGGGGGTATTCAAAAAGAAAATTTTAGACTTAGCCCCATTTACTTTCTGACCAGAGAAGGTTGAATAATTATAAATAATGTTCTTAATTACCTTAGCTTCCGCCAACGAAGCATGACCAAAAATAAAAGTGTCATCTGCAAAAAGACAAAGAGAAATAGGATGAGGCACATTAGGAATCGTAACCGCTCTCCAAGACCCATTTAAAACAGCAGCCCTTATAGCCCAACTAAAAGATTCAGCTAACAAGATGAAAAGAAAAGGAGATAAGGGGTCCCCCTATCTTAAACCCTTGGATGAAGAGAATAAACCACAAGGGGAACAATTAATGAAGACAAAGAAATGTGTAGAGGAGACACACACATGAATCCATTTCACCCAAGCACTAGAAAAACCCAGATTGATTAAAATCCTCTGTAAAGCACCCCATTCTACTCTGTCATATGCTTTCATCATATCTAGCTTAAGTACCATAGTTGGAATTACTTGGGAGAAAATCAAGTGCAAAACCTCATGGGCCACAATTGCTCCCTCAGTAGTTTCCTTCCTGGTGACAAAACCTCCTTATTCTAATGAAATTATTCTAGGTAAAATTTTGGCCAATCTCATGGAAATTTGCTTTTGTACAAATTTTGTATAGAGTGTTACAAAGGGAGATAGGATGAAAATCTGCAAAAGTCTTAGGAACCTCCATTTTAGGAATAATGGCAATCATAGTATTATTTAACTCTTTGAGAATTATTCTATTCCTTCTTGCTTCTTCCAGGGCCAATAGAACATCCTTACCAACAAACTCCCAATATTTGTGAAAAAATAGTGGAGTAAAACCATCTGGTCTGGGAGCTTTATCCGGATCCATATAAAAAACAACAACCTTGACTTCCTCAAGTGAAAACAGAGACATAAGAATCTTGTTATCCATCTCAAAAACTAAAGGAGGGACATGGGAAATAAATTCATCCTCAAAAACCTCTTTTTTTGAAGATAGCAATGATTTAAAGAAACCCACAACTTATGAAGACATCTCTTCCACTTCTGTCAAAAGATCCCCATTATATTTATAAATACATGAAATCCTATTACGTTGCCTTTTTATCTTAGTATAATTGTGAAAAAAATTTGTGTTCCTATCCCCATTAGAGAGCCAAAGTTCTCTAGATTTATGTCGCCAATAAACCTCTTCCCTAGCAAGAACTTCTTCAAGTTGTGATTTCAACACCTTAAGATCATCAAATACTGAAGGAAACATACCACATTGAAGCCCCTGATTATTCAAACCTTCAATTAAACTTGGATTCTTGCCTTTTCAAGGAAGATATTCTTAAAATGTGAAGCATTCCAAACTCTGATATTTTGCTTGAGAAAGCACAATTTTTTAGCAATCTGAAACATGCGGGAACTAGGGTAGAAGGGAGCATAACACCACCATTTTCATAGAAGAGGCAAAAAGGAAGGATCCCTAAACCACATGGGTTCAAATTTAAAAGAAGATTTCTGTGGGGCCTTGTCTTCCAGAATATTTAAGGAAATTGGAAAATGATCCGACCCTGGATTGGGAAACACCATAGAAAAGAAATCAATATCCGAATCAACCCAATTGTCAGAAAGCAAGAACCAGTCAAGTCTCTCCATAATCTAAGAGAAACCCCTTCTCATATTGGTCTAGGTAAAAGGCCCATTTTGAGTTTTACAGTCATAAAGGTTGATATTGTCAACAAAAGCTCCAAAATCCTCCATAATTTGCTTGTTAGGGAATATACCCCCGCTCTTTTCATCCATATCCCTGATGGCATTAAAATCACCTCCAAAGATTAAGAAAGAAGCCTTTCTCAAAGGAGTCAAAACCCTAATGAGCTCACTCCACAACACACATTTATCCTGAATACCTAAGGGCCCATAAATATTGAAAAGCCAAAACTTAACCCACAAGGACCTACTATGAATCAAAACCAGCATCCAATTCAGTGAGGCAGCAACAAACTGCAAATCGATATTATATTCATTCCATAAAATCGCAAGACCACCTGAAGCACCTACAAAAGGAGAAGACACAAACTTCCATCTTTTCCAAGTGCTAAAAACTGAACATGCCGCATCCAAAGACAACTTTGTTTCCTGAAGCATAAAGATATCACCCTTGATTAAATCCATCTGAGATTTAATCAAGCGTTGCTTGTTAGGAGCGTTTAAACCCTAACATTCTAGGATATAACCCTCATTGTCCTCGAGGGGAGACCGAGGCTCCCCTCTTCTCTTGGGATGGAGAAACTAACTTTTCTCCAAAGGACTGTTGCAAATTCCTCTTAACTACTACTGACCTTGTAACCCGTGGGCTAGTAAGTCAAAATCTTTTTTTCTCAACTGTGCCCAAAACAACTTGACACTTCCCCTGAGCCTTCGCTTGAGAAGATTTGGAAGTCCCCTTTTTACTAGGTGACAACATCCCGTGAATCCTCACATCAATCTCTTGTTGGGTCTTTACGCTACCAGGTGACCTACCCCTCCTCTTAGGCATAACTGATGGGGATAGGGTAGACTTAACTTAGAAATTTTGCAACCTACTGGCATAATTCGGGGTTCCTAAAGAAGGGAACACAATAGACTTAGATTGGGATTTGACAGAATCTATAATTGGCTTGGGAGAGGCCAAAACTCCTGTCATCTTATCTGATCCAATTTCCTCTGTAGCCAGGATTTCAAAAGGATTTTTAGAGGCAGAAATTGGAAGGGTATTTTGAATAGCAGTCAGATCATTCTGAATTGAACACACAATACATTCAGTAACCACCTCATCTAGCTGACAGAAATTGTCATTAAGTAAATTATTAACTTGCCAAACCACATTAACCTCAGGTATGACAGGGAACTCCTGATTAAAGACACTCTTATCCAACAAATCTTTTTTGTTCATGGCAGTATGCAATAAATGCCTAACTTGCCTAATCAGAGAATCCTCTACCAAGATACTATCCAAATTATTAACAAAAGCCCCTGCAAAACCCTTCGAGGAAACGGGGATTGGATGACAATTGTTCATATTATTATCCTAAAAAATAACAGTGTTATTAATTTTCAGCCACATTATGTCCATTAGACATTTTATGAGCAAAACTAGGGTTCACATTATGTGACACCACATGATCCTCTCACCTCCCATCGACCCTCTTATCTTGAGTGTCCTCAGAAATAGTAGAATCTTTGACTGTGGACCCGAGCACTATTATAGGCACCATTTTAGCAGATAAGAGATTATCCTTGCTACCTAAACGAGGTACCAACCCATCTAAAATAGGGTGTTTTGAAAAATCCATAAGAAAAGGAGCGTCCAAAAGAAAAGAAGTTTTGACAAGGTCATTTTGTAATTTATCAATTGGTTGCCTCCAAATACCCTCATGGGATTTGATATTGCGGACAAACTTTATTAGGGTTAGTCAAGACACATATTTTTACCAAAACCTCCCCCTCCACAAAATCAAATGTAGATGTTAAGTAAGACCCACAAGTATTACCAGTTTGTTCTAAAACCTCTGGATCCATAAATTCAAATGGTAATTTAGGCAAACTGAACCAAAAAGGAACCAAATTGGCCTTTGACCAAGAAGGAACAAAAAATGGCTTCCATGCCGAAATAGACACCAAATTATTACCAAACCAGTGATACGAAGACTTTAAAACTGCATCCCTAACAGAAGAAGAAGCAAAAATAATAATAAAAGCATGCGCAGAAAGCAATTGAAAATACCGCATATCCGACCATCTTTTCTGCAGTTTATGATGAAGTTTAGACAAACTAGTTGTCTCCCCCCAAATTTCCCCAACAATAGCATTTGTATGTAAACATCGTGCTTTCATATCCACATAGGAGCCAAGAATATCAATACAGGGAATAGGGGCCCATACCTGAGACGCAGAGCCACTCACGAGATTCGAACCAATGGGATTTTTACTTACCTTATCCCCCTTCTGTTGTGACAAAAGAGGCTCCGCCATGATGCCCTTCTTTGGTGGCTCTAGCAATATTTTGCCAACATGTTGCCTAGGTACTGGCTCCGTAGCCCCATCCTTTTCCATCACAGTCAGAGCTTTCACAACTTTATCAAACAAACCCTTGCCTTTGATATGTGCAGAATGCAGTCCGTGAAACTCCCGAGGCCGATTATGAAACAATCCTTGATTTGGACCCTAGCGATAAGTATTTTCCCTCGGACCCACTCCATTATTTTCAGCCTCCTCCAATTTCCGTTATTCCTGCCTCTGAAAAATCTGTGAAAATATTTGGAAACCAGCCGAAAATCCCGAACATTCTCCTTATGTTGCGCAGCGCCATATGCACCCATTGACCATTAATAAAAACTAGTTACGGAACGTGTGGCAGGTCATCCCAACCCACGTCTGCCCATGCACCAAAAACCCTATTTTCGCCCATTTCAAGCGAAAATTTGTAGAGCTCCCAAAAAATAATATTAATTAAAAAAAACCATGTAACAAATGTTATCGTTACTTAGATTTAAATAAAGAAGGGTCTCCCAACATTTATCTTTACAATGTGCCATACATATTTTTGTATAGTCAAATATAGATATTTTTAACTCATCTTCAATTGATGTAGTTAGTTTAATTTGTTTTTTCTTATAAAATTATAGCAAGAAACAAGCCAATAACCAGATTAATAAAAGAGTACCATGTCATCCTTTTGTCTTACCCATGATAATAGTGAAACAACACTAGATTGTCCACTTTTGTCATTCTTGCTAATCCTCTCTTTATTTTTATCTATCATCACAATTTTTACACAAATATTAGGATAAGATGGACTCTCTATAAAATATTTAAGTTCGTAAACTTCACAACATGTCCTTAATGTTTTTCTTAATCTATATTAAATTCTTTGTAACTTGCAAATATGATTCAATTATTCTAGTTTTACAAATACTTTTGGTTTTTGAATAGATATTTTTTCCTCTTACTTAATGTTGAGAAAAAAGTCTTCATGTCCATTTTATTATTTAATTTTTAAATTAATAAACATCACACAAACAAGCCTAATTATGTTCATATCTAAAAAAGAAAAAAATATATGACTTTAATCATTTCTTTCTTCTCGAAGAGAATTTTTTTTCTATATAATTGCTTTAGTTTTTTTTCCTTTTATATGCATTAGACATAAGCTTGATCCTATAGATCAATTTTCTATCAATAAAATTTATTTCATTTGAGATTTCAACTAATTTTTATTAATAAAATATAATCTTTTTATATGATAATTCTCATTCTTTCTTACCTTAAATGTCTTTACAGGATTAGGAATCACATACTTTATTCACTATTTTTATCCAAGTATAATTAAAATGGTGATGTTTAACTCTTTTTTTTCTCTTATGATAAATTTATTAATATTTTATTGTATTATTTTGTATGATTTCTTTAGCATCATGAATTTTATCTTTTTCTATCACACATTCAATTGCTGAAACTATTATACAAGTAGACATTTTAGTTTTCTATTATATCCCGTCAAATATTTTTCATCCTCACTAATAGTGTCGAGAAAGTTTTTTATATTTATACACAAATTACTATAACTATGAAGACGTATTTATGATAATTTTTATACATTATATTTCTTATATCATCAAATAGATGAACACAATCATCACAAACAAAGATATTGGAGCAACAACAATAAATATATTATGATTAGTTTGGTCTACTTCACATCCATTATGATTTGTGCACTTGTAATAAATAATTAATCATAATTAAGCTTGAAAATGTACATTGTGATTTGTAAGGTCCACATCACATGGTACCCAAAATACACCATGTTTTATATCCTATAATGTGTACAAGTTATCTAGTTTACCCAATAAATTCTCTGTGGTTTTCCCCCCAATAAGATATTTCATGTAAAATCTAGTGTTTCTTTGTGTATGGTGTTTTGTAGTGTATGTCATTTCTTTGTGTATGTTGTCTCAAATGAATTGTTGGATATCACAACCTTCATCTTAGGTAATAGAGACATGTTACATATCACAACTAAGTGTGTGCAAGTTAAAAACAACAATGTTTATTTTAACCTACAAATTTATATTTATAATGGAACCCTATCACAATCATAAAACAACATAAAATAAGGAACACACTTTTGTTGGGGTGCACATACCTCTATTACTTGAAGAGGAAGATTGTGATATCAAACTAATCATTTGAGATATATTTTACGCATCGTGTTTTACACAAAAGCGTATTCCACATTATTTTTAATCCTTATTCCATTAATCCATTTGAGCCTCTGAGATGATTGTAGTTATAGAAGTAGATGTCTTTCGTGGCGATCTACTAGGAGGATAGGAAGGACTTCTTTTAGAAGTAGGGAATGATATAAATTATTCCTTCTTGATTGACTCATATACAATGATGGAGAAGGATTGATGACTTTAAAAGTGTATTTCTCATTTGATGTTATCTCAAATAGATATTTGGATATCACAACCTTCCTCTTTAGGTAAGAAAGTTGAGTTGGATACCACAACTAAGTATGTGTAGGTTAAAAAACACAATGTGTATTTTAACCTATGACTTTATATTTATAATGGAACCCTATCAAAATCCTATAACAATATAAATGAGAAATACACTTTTTTTGGAGTGTGCATACCTTCGTTACCTTAAGAGGAAGGTTGTGATATCAAACTAGTCATTTGAGATATGTTTTACACAAAAGTGTATTACACATTATGTTTTAAACAAAAGTGTATTACACATTGTGTTTTTCAACCTACAGAAGCTTAGTTTGTGGTTGGTAAGATGTGTTTTTTCCTCATTTGATGTTATCTCAAATGAACAACCTTCCTCTTTAGGTAATGGAGGCATGTGAACCCTAACAAAAGTGTATTTTTAATTTTATAATGTTACAGAGTTTTGATAGATTTCATTGTATATACGAAGTTTTAGGTTGCATTTTTAATTGTTACAAACTTTGGATAGGATTTCATTGTATATGTGAAGTTGTAGGTTTTCATTGTAGGATTTTTATATTTAAATTTTACCAAACATAGGTTTTTCACCGAAAATGAACTTCTCTATTAAAGATGATAAAATTATCTATTACAGATGGGATTAGAGAAGTGTTTGGAGCACTATCTCAACAATATATCCACCTTAGCCATCTTAAAGTCATTAGTCATTATCCATCATTGTATATAACTCAGCTAAGGTGGTAGAATTTCCATCATCCCCTTCTAAAATAAGGCTGTGATATCAATGGGTGCACAATCATACAACACAAAATAAGTAATACACTTTTTTTGGGGTGCACATACCTCTATCTCCTGAAGAGAAAGGTTGTGATATCAAACCAATAATTTAAGATATTTTACACATTGTGTTTTACACAAAAGTGTATTCCATGTTGTTTTTAATTCTTAGTCTATTAATCCTCTTGAGCCTCCATCTCTTTCCCTATTTCACTTGGGCTCTCTCTCTCTCTCTCTCTCTCTCTCTCTCTCTCTCTCTCTCTCTCTCTCTCTCTCTCTCTCTCTCTCTCTCTCTCTCTCTCAAACACACACACACACACACACACACATACACACACACACACACACACACACACACACACACACACACACACACACACACACACACACACACACACACACACACACACACACACACACACACACACACCATCCCTCCATCCACCTCTCAAGTCTCTCTATATCTCCACTCTCCCTCTCTCTCCCTATCTCTCTCTCTCATTATTTCTCTCTTAGGGTTCTCTCTCACATTCCACTCCCTCTTCACATGTGTTAGGTATGTTGTAAATTGTAGTTCAAAAAACACATATAAGAGCCATCATGAAGAAATAAATGTGTGTGGGTACTAATCTTGATAGATCATGAAATAATCTTGTACATGTGATTTCATATGCTATATTTACCTCTTATTTGCCCTATCGTTGTCCTATGGCCAGTGTTCCACAGAAACGCATTTCCCCCTCCCAAGCCCAAGTCCCCCCGTCCTCGAAACCCATCCCCAAAACTTTTTCCCTTTGTCCCCCCGTCCCCCCATCTCCCCATCCCCAACGGTCATAGAACACTGCCTATGGCCTACTTGCTATCATAAAATATGGTCTTCATGGTATTGAAGTAACCTTTGTAATGAGTTATTTGTTAATGTGACAAGATAATTGCAATAAAGAAAGGGAGAATGGGGATTTTGTGGGGAACCATTAAATATTTTTACATGTGGTTGACACCTTGAAATGGAAATGGGTGAGACTTAAATTATGGGGACTCAAAATTTTGAGGGGTTCTAATAGGTTCTAAAAGGTCTTATATATAATGTAAGATAGTGGAGGCATAAAAGAGAGTTTGCAAAGGATAATAAATAAATATAGGGTTCTAATAGGATTTCATTGTATATGTGAAGTTGTAGGTTGAAATACCCATTGTGTTTTGCATATCCCTATAACTTGAAGAGGAAGGTTGTAATAGGATTTCATTTTATAACAAAATAAAATTAGTAATACAATTTTGTTGGGGTGTGCATATCTCTATTACTTGAAGAGGAAGGTTGTGATATCAAACTAATAATTTGAGATATCTTTTACACAGTGTGTTTAACACCAAACTGAATTACACATTGTGTTTTTAAATTATTTCCTAAAGTATGAATTTGGAAATTTAGTAGAGTTTTCATATGATTTAGGACTAGTGGTCAATAAATTGATATCCCATAATGAATATTTATTCAACAATTAGTAGGCACATACAATGCTATTTGAAAAATGTCCTCCTACTACATGCATTCAATGTGTGAGTGAGAATTGCTAAATACATCCCTTCTATATTCAGTTATTCTTTGTGTTAAAATTGCTATATTTAGTAATCTTCACCTACCCATCACTATGAAATCTTATCTACTTGAGGTTTTCTAATTTTCTCATAAGTGTAATGTCTTGTCGACTGAAGATTTTCTAATCTTCTCGAGTCACTCAACTGATCATCTACTAGTAGGATTTTTAATGTAACCGCCTTCCTTAAATTTTTCTTCCTTCAATAATAAGATTTGATCAAATAGGCAGCATCCATTCCTCACCAAGACTCCTCATGTATCTCAACGAAAAGAATCATATCGGTGTAGCACCAAAAGATTGAAGGATGCAAATAGTACTTTGCTGAAAAGAGAAGTCACATCAAAATACATGTTGATGAGACACATCTAATGTCTCTCTGAAATATGGATATCGGTGTGACACCGAGGATTTGTCACCAAAATGATTTATTGGCAAAATAGGATTGATCTCCAAAGAAGTCAAGATGTCTTGTCAAAGTGGATTCTCTCATTGATAAATATGGGTGACCTATTCCATCACTATGGTTATAAACACGGTGTTTTACCTCATACGGTAACACTTCTTCCATCTGATTACCCCGCAAGGTCATTTTTATCTAGTCGTCCTTGTTGCAAGATGGCAGGGCTACCTGTTTCTCCACTATGGTGATTAACAATGTGTTATGCATTCCATATAATAGCATGTGGATAATATGGTGTGATATGTTGTACTGCAACAACACCTTTTCAGAGTTAAGCCAGTTCACTCAGTTCCTTCACAACTCTATTGCCTTTGTCCTCTATATTCAATTGCAATTTCCAATAGCTAACTCCATTGTCCTCTCTATCTTCTTTGTGGCCTTTGACTCCATGTATATTCATTCAGCCTGCTCAACTTTTCCAACCTGATGCAATACCATATTAGCCAATCCGATCTTCCTTTGAGACACTCATCATTCTGCATCTTTGTCCCATGCATCCCTTTAACTGTTGAAATCAATGACAATCTAATGCAAACAAAAAATAATAATAAATCATAAACTCAAGATCATAAATTAAAAGATAGAGGAATATTCTATTTGATGGTTGCACCATTAGAAAGATAAAATAGGGAAAGGGAGAGAAAAAAGAGAATGAAAAAGAGTTATCTTCCTATAATATATAAAAGGTTTAAAATAAAGAAAACTATGCTTCTGATATATAAGATATATGAATCCCTTATGTAGGCTCATCTGATAAAAGTGGCTATTAAAGGTGGGGTAAGGATAGTGTTTGGAGCATTATCTCTACAATAGATCCACCTTAGTCAACTTAAGTCACCAATCATTCTCTATCATTGTATATAATTCAACTAAGATGGCAAAATTTTCATCATCCCTTTCTTTCGAAAGAAATCCTTCCCATCCTAATAGTAGGTCATCACCAAAGGCACCTGCTTCTACAACTGCAATCATCTCAAAGGCTCAAAAGGATGAATAGACTAAGGATGCTACAAAGAAAGCATTGGAATGTGTAGAAGAATAGCTTGAGAGAGGAGAGGATATATTTCAGACACATTAGTCTCCTTTCAACAAGACAAAATCACAACATGATACCATTTTCAAAGAGGAAGTGGATGATAAGGGTAAAAATATGGATCAATATATAACTCAAGCCCTATAAAGAGTCCTCCTCAACAAGATACAATGCAATAACATCTAATTATCCTCACCAATAGGTGTCTCAAATTCTCCCTATTTTTTACAATTGGCTCATGGACCTGACTTTTTTTAAGTATGAAGTTTTTTCTATAAAAAGGATTTCACAAGTACTACCATTAGATTTAGTAGAAATGCAAGCAATAATAATAAAGAGAAATCTCAAGTTGATAATTTGTAAAGATGAATAAACTAAAAAATAACTCAAAGAACAACTACAACAATTGAGGAATTTAGCCAGCTAAAAAATAACCTAACATGAACTACATCCAACATAATTTATTGACCTATTCAACTAAAATTCTTTCCCTTCTTTCCTATTATTATTTG
This sequence comes from Cryptomeria japonica, assembly GCF_030272615.1. Lineage (NCBI taxonomy): Eukaryota > Viridiplantae > Streptophyta > Pinopsida > Cupressales > Cupressaceae > Cryptomeria > Cryptomeria japonica. Next base: position 336,414,870 of record NC_081412.1, read on the forward strand.
TTTTAAGCCTTAGCTCATTAAATTTAGCTACTCTCAAAGACTCACAATATGAAGTTTAAATATTAGGGGTATGCACAAGCCATTATTTTTGGGCAAAGTGTTAGTTATTTGTAAATTCTCTTCATGGATCTAGAGAAGACATTTTAAATTGAATGAATCCATCTTTAAAAAAGTTGAAGGCACAATCCTAGGGAAATTTGGCAAGAGGTCTATCTTAGTAAAAAATCACATGAAACCACAACAAAGAATACTAATGTATGAAATCTCTAGTCTTCAAATCATTTACATTCTAGATAAGACAAGGATTAATTGATTCCTATGTATTCTATATACCTTTAACAATAAAAGTTCCTTGAATTTTATCAGGTTCCTTCATAAGAATAATTAAAATGAAACTAAGACCTGGCCAAACTTGTCAACCAAAATAGTTCCAGAAGCAATATAGTGCTAGAGAAGATTTGTTTAGTCTTGATTAAGATCCAAGTCTCTAAGTACCACCTTGGCACATGATGCAATGCCTAGTATGTAAATACTAATGAGGCCAAGATCAAAAAGTTCATGTAACATAATTCATAGGAGATCCAATGAAACAACTTTCCTTGATTCAAAGAGAGCTATATAAAATCATAAGTAGTTACTCTATATTTAGAAAATATTGAGTGGTGGCAAGAAATTTTGAACAAATATAAAACTTATTATCAAGGGAAAGAGAGTTAAAAATATAAAAGGGGAGATTTATCTCAATTTTAGCTAGAATTTATTGCAAGGGAGTTATAGAAGAGGTTTAAAAGTAAAGGGTATTGTTAAAAAAACTATTTATTTACCCATGGTCAATCCATTTCCAACAAAAATAATCTAGATAAAAAGGCTTGGGAAAGAATGATTGGTGATGAAACCATAGAGTATTTTACAATTAATCTAGAGATAAAAGCAAAACAAAAAATATTAGTGTTGAAAGGCATGAATAACATAATCTTGTTTTTCTTCAAGGGTGAGAAAATAGTCACGAGAAAAAAGACCATTAAAAATATAGAGAGAAGATTTGGTCAAAAAAATACCATGAAGGACATTATGAATTTTTGGTAATGTCCTTTGGCTTAACCAACATCCTAATTTTTAAGCCTCATGAATACTATGTTTTCTGTGTAACTTAGAAAATAAAATAGAAACCCAAAAGCTCCTAGATTACCAATGAAACAAAATACATGAAATAACCTCAAAAGAACTAACTTCCCTTTTTTGTCCCATTGTGTCCTATCACCTTCTTCTCTTGAATGCTCTCAAACTGCACTAATAATGGTTTTCAAGATGACAAAGATTAACAAAAAGTAGTCTTTGATTTCTAAATGCAAGCTAAATATACAAAATGATATTATAAAGCTATATGATATCTAAAATAAGTCAAATGCACACTATGAAAATGCTCAAAATGATCTAAAAAAATTGGAGTGCAAGATTACGATTAGTCTCAAATTAGTGGAAAATGCAACTTTTATAAATTTTACGTGAGCAAAATCCCATATGGCAAAGATCAATAGTTGAGAGTGAATCTTGACAGATTGATGGCTATGGATTGATTGGTTAGGATGTGAGAAAAAAAGGTGGAAAATGTCCCTCTTACACATGCAGGATGGAGGAAAAGGTGGAAGAGAAATCCAAGTGGTGGCTTGCTAGAGTTGACCACAATTAGGAACTCCAACAATATAGGATAGTTGGAAATAATCTAGGAAATGTAGGACAAGTGTAGTTTGACCAAGATGAGGTGGACACATCCTCCTCCAAAGATGTAGGAGTAGTGGAGGGAATACAAGAAGTGGGATTTGGAGATAATGTAGCTAATTAAAATAAGAAAAATGAATATTTAGCCACATGAAGAATGAGTTGGTAGGATAAGTTGATGTGGAAGAGAGTAAGGTGGAAATGGTGAATAATTAAATAACTTTGAATTATTTAATCAAGAAGACTTTTAGAAGAATAATCAAGGATAATTAATTAAATAATTAATATTTAATTAATAAATTGAAAATAGAAGAATAGGATAAATGAATTAAATAAGAAAATTTTTCAATCTATTTATTTAATAGAAGAATAATCATTAAATAAATAATAAATATTTATTTAATATATCATAGCCATTTTTAGGTGTATACATTTTGCCCCTCTTTGAGACGATGTTGGAACAACACCGTTTCAAAGAAAAAATAAAATTAAAATCAAGTCTCAATTTTGTCCCTGACATCAATAAAATATTGATGGTATATGCCCCCTCGAGAGGTTGATTTGCGAAAGTTTCGGATAAATTTGTTTGAGAAATCAATCTCACGAAATTTAATAAAAGTGCACAAGTAATTATGAGAATTTATAGTTAAAATGCCCCTCACTTTATAAAAATTTATTTCTCCTCATTAGGTCAAAATTAAGCTATAAAAGGTAACTTGGGCCCATTTCCACCTCATTTGTACACTCGAAACTTTTGAAATTTGGAGATAGGAGATTCTATTTGGAGACTTTTAGAGTGTTGCCAGTTGTCAGAATGGTGATTCCACTTCACAGTCATCATTTTGACTGGGTCGGGAGATTCTAGAGGCCGCCAGAGTATGGTCCCCTAGTAGGTATTCAAAATCCTTTCTTTGTGTGATTTTTTTTTATAGATTTTAAATTGATTTTTCCAATTTTTTTGTTTTATCGTTTTTTGTTTTAGCCCATTTAAAAAGTTTTTGCATGCATATGAAAAAAAATTTAGCACTTATATTTTTTCTTTTGCATTTGTGACTTTTTGTCATGCATTTGCTTCTTGTTTTATGCTATTGTTGATTTTGGATATTTGTTGTTAGTTTTCATGCTTGTACATATTGGTGTAGCACATTTGCTTAAATTAGCGCTTTTGTCATTTTAAATCATGCATATGTAAAATGTTTGGGTGGATTCATTGTTTTTAGTGCATTGGACAATTGTTATAGCGCTTTCGTTGATTCTTGTAGTGCTTTCATTTTGAATAGCACATATGTTATATTTGCTAGTGTATTTGTTAAGGATTTCGGTGCATATATTTTAAGTCAATGATTTCATAGTTGTGTTGAATGATTTTATGTGATATAAATCATAATGAGTGATTTATTCAATGATTGGATATGATAAAAATCATGAGGAATGATTTGTTTGATTGATTTTTTCTCAAAGAGACCGATCTAGTCTTTGATGAAGAGTCGATAGGCTAGGCAGCTATGTGCCAATGATAGTTTGATTGATTGGTAGATAATTGACTTAGATCACTTTGTTTGATGTTCCAGGAGGATTTAGATGTCCTCCAGTGTCAGGAGAGATTCCCTTCTATGAGGCCTTTGATTCCTGATTTAAACGTTGAGGCTATTAGGCACATAGATGCTTGTGGATTGAGACACCTCTTGTATATGCCTAAGATTAGGATGAACAAGGGGCTACTGACATCACTTGCAAAGTGGTGGCATAGTGACCACAACTCTTTTCATCTTCCTACTAGAGAGATTAGTGTGACCTTGGAGGATGTGTATAGGATACCCTGCATCCCTATTATTGGTGAGCTCGTACAATATGATCATCGCAACATGAGTGGTACAACAAATTTGCAGACAATATTCGGTGATGAGAGAATTGATGGCTCTGAGGTGAGGTGGGAGGACATGTTGATGTATTATGAGCCTTTTCCTTCCATTTTGGTTAGTTTGATTGGAGGTTTCATTGTCCAAATAGGATATCTCATGGTCTTTCAGTTGGTTGGGGTCACATTCTATTGCAGATAATGCAACACAGAAGATGATGTGTCTGGGGGGTTTGTATGTTGGCACACTTATACCATGATTTACACTGGGTTGTATATGATGGTGCTACTAGTTTGGCTTCAGGGGTAATGCTCTTACAGATATGATGTTGGGGCACATAGTTTTCATAGGACCTATACATATTCGAGTACAAGGAGACATACAACCCTACATATACTTATATTGAGGTATCATTACCCAGCCCAAGCTGGGTAAGATTGAGTACTGGAGATATGTTTTAAATACTATGGATACCATTGTGTGGAGGCCATATGTCACTTGTGAGCCATGGCTAGATGATACTAGAGTACTTTTGGTGATTTATCATAACCGATATCTTATTGGGAGGACTCCCTATGTCATTGAATGACAGTTGATTCCTCAGGTTTACAGACAGATTGATAGAGTGTAGGGGATGCCACAGGGATTCTCCTTGTATGTACAGTGGCATCCATCTCTTTCATTCGATGTTGCCTATGTAGATTTTATTGTTATTCCACATACAATATATGATCTTCGACCATACATATTGGATGCTGGTATGACAGAGGAGTATGCCCAATATTTCACAAAGCATCCATTTCCTAGACCAACTAATCTTGCAAAGCCACCACCCAGTTCAAGTGATTTTGATGATGATGAGGATGGGGACAGACGATTGAGGAGGAGGAAATGATGGGGTGGTTGGGGTGGATATGATGGGAGAGGAGGTAGGAGAGGAGGTTAGAGAGGAGGTATGGGATCGAGTACGGGGTGGACCCTTTGGAGATGGATTTAGAGTACTTCCTATGGCTATTGAAAGAGGAGGGAAATATAGGGGGAGAGATGCAAGAGGTGAGGAGATAGAGGGAGGGGTGGTGATGCAGGCTAAGGCAAAAAGGGCAGAGGTGGTCCGCTACGTATTGTGCAGGATATTGGGGGTACTGGTGACTATGAAGGATATGATTCAGAGGATGATGTACCTCTGATTAGGCAGAGGGTAGTTAGACCACAACCAATACAATGACCATAGGTATAGAAGGAAGAGGCACAACAACCAGTGGTACAACCAACTCAAGATGACAAGGATGACTTGAGGGCTCAAGTTGTATAGTTACAGGAATAGATTGATCAGCTGTAGGTTCAGATGCATGCTTTGACATTAGAGAGAGACAATTCCATTGAGAGATACAGATGAGCTAAGCACATGTTAGAGGCTATTGAGTAGTTGGGCACATAGGGAGTGAATGGGGACACCATTAGGGAGATGGTCTGAGCTAGGAAGGAGATAACTCACTAGCGTGGTTTTTATGAGAGAATCGTTCCTCCTAGTCAAAGAGTTGGTACCTATGTATCCACTTCTTAGTGACCTTCTAAATGTTCTTAGACAGAGAGTGGTGGTGTCATGGGGCCAACTCGTAGAGACCTAGATCTAGGGGCAGGACCATCAGGTGGAGCAAGCATAGGAGCTCAGAGACCCACAACCTCTGGTGGTAGTGCCAATTGATGTGTTGAGACTTGATTTTATACTTTTTTATATTATTTTGGACAGTACACTTTTAGATACAGATATCATTATATACTTGGACATTTTATGATTCATGAAATGTAGACAAAATTTCAAGGACTCTATATTTGGTTTTTTTTTAATTTACATGCATGTTATTGTGACGATCTTTGATGATTCTTATTCTTTTGATAACCCATGGTTATGATTTTGATGATGTTATGATATTCTAGATGATGATGATTCTTATATACATAGCTATGATGTATATTTGTTATGATATTGTATGCAATGGCTTATGAAATGTTGATGTCATTATCATCTATATGCTTTTATTATTAGATGTTTCTTATTATGCATGCCTATAATGTATGGTAAAATGTATGATTCCTATATGATGTTGTCTATTATGTCTTATGATGAGATGCTTATAATGGTGATTTATGCATATGTCATTTTATTTAAGATGATAATGATAATATGTGGATATATACATATGTAATGTAATATGATTTTGCAATGATTTATTTATGAAATTCTTATAATGATGTGATAAATGAATAAAACTAAAAGACTTTAAATGATAAATGCATAATTCTAAAATGATGGATTGAACCTAAAAAACACTAAAATGAATGTAGATTTTTTATTTTTATTTGTCCAAGTATACTCAATCATGACTCTTATCAATAGTTTGATCTTTATGAATGACTAAATGATGACCTAGTGAGATAGAATGCAACACCTATGTAAATGATGCAAAATGCAAGACCTACCTAAAATATTTTTTGTTATATTCTTAACACATTGGGATGGTGCTTTATTTCATCATTGAGCTTTTAAAATGTTATAAAATAATACAAGCACCTAGGTATAATTACACCAGGATGAACTGAGTATTTCTTACATGGATTTTTGATTTAGCAAGTTAATACAAGCATCTATGTATAATGAGACCAATATGACTTAAGTATCACTTGCAGAAATAGACAAGGATTATCCTCTTTCATACATAACTCAAAATGCCCTTGATGATCTTTTGGAAACCATTTCCTTAGACAAGTACATACATTACTAAATAATAATCCACAAGCAACAAACAAAGATAAATAACCATGCCCCATCATAGTTCCTCAGTCTCAGACATTCTGGAGTAGCATAGGGAACATGATCAACAAAAACCAAGATAGAAATATTAAATCATCCATGCCATAAGTATGTTTTCATGCCAAAACAAATGTAATCATCCCCGTGAATAGGTTGTTGTGATTGTAGATTGTCATTGTTATGATTGTTGGAGTTGATATTTCCTGATTTACTTACACTCATCGTCCAATGATTCATATCTTGATAACGTTTAAAACACATGTTGTCTTGCTGCTTGTTATCCGTTCATCAAAGTCCAAATTGTTATCCTCTGAAATGTGGCACTCAAAGATCCCATTCCATAACCAAGTCAGGGATTCTCCCCTAGTATAAGAATGAATTGCCTTATTAGGAATAGAAGAAGAATGGATAGATATGTAATGGAACGAGGGTTGAAAGTTTATTATGAATAAAGTGGTTATGATATAGGCATATGAAAGAACAATCTCACAAGCCATGGTAGGATCTATTATGTAGGTGTGATATGCGATGGATATGTTGCAAATAGAGGTGGCTAGGTATGTCTTGGATAAGCACATATAAAAGGTTTTATTATGGCTATACACAATGGTGATGGATATGGGAATATTTAGAATTGAAATAGATGGAAGGGCTATCTTGCCACAAGCAGCGCCTATTGTCAGGTTTTCACTACTTTCTTTTATTGCACTTTTTATTATTTTTTGATTTTTTGTATTTTTCTTGATTTTTTGATTTTTTTTAATTTTTCTTGATTTTTTAATTTTTTTTGTTTTTTCTTGATTTTTTGATTTTTTGATATTTTTTTCCCTTGCTTAAGTAAACTTACGAAGATTTATATTGTCAATTGGATCATCCAACAATTCACCTTTAGATGTAGAGAGTTGATAAGCCCCTAATCCATATGTCGCTACAACAAAGGGAACCAACCAATTGGGTTCAAACTTCCCCTTCTTTTCTCTATACTACTAATTACGAGGATTCTCCTTAAGAACAAGATCACCAACTTGGAAAACACGAGGCTCAACTTTATGATTATAATTTATTGACATTCGTTGTTGGTAAGCCTTCAAATGATTAAATGATTTTTGTCTCCTCTCATCTAATTGTTCTAATTCTTGCAGTCTGGCAACACGATAATTGTCATCTGGTATCAACATCTTCAATGAAACTCAAAGTGATAGCAACTCAACCTCAATGGGTAAGAGGGCTTCAGATCCATAGACGAGGGAATAAGGTGTTGCGTTGGTTGGTGTGTGAATAATAGTTCTATAGGCCCATAAAGCAAGATTTAATTGTATATGCCAGTCACGACCAGCTTCATTGACCATTTTTTTTTTTTCAAAATGGTTTTGTTTGAGGCCTCAGCTTGGCCATTGCCCTATGGGTAATAAGGCATTGAGAAACGGTGTTGGATATGAAATTTATTACAAGGCTCTTCAACATATTGGTTTTTAAAAAGGTCTACCATTATCAATGATAATGCTTTGAGGGATACCATAGCAACATATAATATTATTCAAAATGAATGAATTGATTTGTTTACCATTGATATTAGTGAGGGGTACAACTTCAATCCATTTGGTTAGATATTTTGTTGCAGTAATAATGAACTTATGGCCATTTGAAGATGGTGGATGGATCTTACCCACGAGGTCAAGTCCCCATAGACAAAAAGGTAATGGAGTTTCCAAAGGTTGCAATTCTTGTGCTAGCGCATGTATTAGATTACCATGTATTTGACATTTCTTGCATTTTTCACAAACTGACATGAATCTGTCTCCATTGTCGGCCAATAATATCTCGTAGGAATGAGTTTCTTAGCTAAAGTCGAACCACTAGAGTGAGTCCCATAGATGCTTTTATGAACTTCTCGCAAGGCGGTTTGATATTCATCATGCTCCAAACACCTAAGGAGAGTGCTGTCAAGACCTTGTCGATATAGGGTGTTGGTTATAATGGTGTAACGAGAGGATTTGTGAATAAAGGTCCGCTTTTGGTTATTGGATAAGTTAGGTGACATGGCATTGGATTTTAAATAGGTATATATGTTGCCATATATGGGAGAATCGGGTCCAACCAAATGACATATAACTTGGGATTGCAGGTCTTCATATGCAGGAGTATATAATTATTCAACTAAAAACTCATATTTCTCATGCTTTTTAGGTATCTCTAACAAGGAAGCAATGGTAGCCATAATGTCAACTGCTTTGATTTCTAATCAAAGCACTTGTTCAAAGTAAATAAAGACAAAATACTTTTTAAAGTCATCTACCATGTGTTTATATGGCATTAACTTTTCATCCTTTGTTTTATAGTCATCATTCACTTGATTGATAACTAACTGAGAGTCTCCATTAACATTAAGTTATGTTATCTTCCACTCCACTGCCATCTTTATTCCAGTCACTCATGTTTCATACTCAACCATATTGTTTGTAGAAGGAAACATTAATCGGAGGTATGGTATCTCCCTATGGTGTAACAAATAATATTCCAACTCCTAATCCATGCTGAGTGTATGATCCATCAAAATATAATTTCCATGTATTTTCAGTGATAGTTAAAATTGAAGCATTTGAAAATTCTGAACACATTGGTTGATAATCTGATAAAGGTGCTTCCGCTAACTGATCCACAGTCACATGTCCTTTACTAGATTTTCAATCCACATATTGTATGTCAAACTCACCAAGAATGAGCACCCATTTTTCCAATCTCCCTGTTAAGTCTTCCTTATTGAGCAAATATTTTAAAGGATCTATCTTGGCTACTAACTTTATAGCATGAGTTAACATGTAATGACACAAATTTTGGGATGCAAAAACTACAACCAAACATGTCCGCTCAATTGGACTGTAGTTTATTTCATAGCCAAGAAGAGTCCACCTGATATAATAAATTGCTCTTTCTTTCTCCTCATGATCTTCTTGGGTTAAAATGGCACCAAGAGATGCTTAAGTAGTTGATATATAGAGTAAGAGGGATTTTCCTTCAATAGGAGACATAAGAACAAGTGGATTCATTAAATACTCTTTCAACATCTGGAAAGCTTCTTCACACTTGTCATCCCACTTGAAAGGTGCATTTTTGTGCAAGAGATGTGAGAAAGGATGACACCTATCAACTAACTATGAGATAAATCTTCGAATGGATTGAAATTTTCCTTGTAAAGAGCGGAACTGACTAATATTTTTGCGATGTGGCATCTCCTTAATAGCTTTCACTTTCTCAGGATCTGCCTCTATTCCATTTGCTAACACAATGTATCCTAGGAGTTTACCAGATGTCACTACAAAAGAGCACTTCTTAGGATTCAATTGTACATTAAACTTCTTGATGGACGATTAAAAATATTATGCAGAATGGTAAGATGCTCCTCTCTGGTATATGATTTCCCCAAAATATCATCAACATAATCTTCCATAAATGTGTGCATCATATCATGAAATATTATTATCATTTCTCTCTGATATGTAGCTTGGTATTTTTCAACCCAAATGGTATGACATTCCAACAATATGTCCCCCAGGGACAGGTAAATGTTGTTTTGTCTTGGTATTCTGGGGCTATCCTTATTCGATTATAACCAGAAAATACATCCATCAAAGATAACATAGCGTGTTCTGTAGTTAAGTCCACAATGATATCTATATAATTGGGCAAAGGAAAATCATTCTTTGGATATGCTTTGTTCAAGTCTTGAAAATCTGTGCAAACTTTGATTCTCTTATCCGGCTTTGAAATAGGTACTATGTTTAAAATCCATTCAACATAATCAATAGATCTGATAAATCCTACATCTAGCAACCTTTTCAACTCAACTTTGACTAGTAGAGCTATATGCGGATGCATTTTTCTCAACTTTTGTTTTATAGGATTAACCCCAGGAGCTATGGATAAGTGATGCATGATTAAATTAGGATCTAGGTCAGGCATATCTGCATATGACCAAGAAAAAATGATTTGGTTTTGTTTGCAAAACTTGATAAAAATTTTGTTCTCTTTTGGTGATAATGATGTCAAGCCAAATGAAGAATCTTAGGATTATCCTTTGTTCCAATGTTGATAGGTACTCTTGGTTCTATGATAACTGAATATCATTCTGTTAGCAGTAGCCAAGAAGGAAGACTGAGGGGGGGGGGGTGAATCAATCTCCACCAGATTACCAAATTTAACCACAAAAATAGATCTGATAAACTGCAGTAATAAGACAAATAAGCAAATTGAAAGCACAACACATAACACCAAGATTTTACATGGAAAACCCTGTTAAGAGAAAAAGCACAGTAGGAACCTACCCATAGTAAGATGATACTCTACAGTAGTATGTGAAAATATTACAATGGGGAATGCACATGCATTAAGGCACATTGACTAGAGCTCACTACTCAAATATAATGGCCAGAAAGGCTACAACCCTTAGGGAAGTCTCATTGACTTACAAAAAGATTCACTACAATCCAGAAGAAATGAATTGAAGGAATAACATCTCCAAATACCTGATTACAGTTCCAGTTAAGCATAGATGTCTTCCCTGCAACACCAATATCTCCTCAATCTCAACACCGAAGGATAAATATTTTATTTGCACATAAACCTCTTTCTGATAATGCAAACATAACATCGACACCTAAATTACATGACAATATCACCTATATATACAAATCATCAACCTTGATAACAAGGTTGGCTAAACCCTCAACCCTCAATTACAAAATTACATCGCACAATACAAAGAGTAACCACCTAAACAATATAATAATTTACATAGCATAACATGGACCTAAATCAAATTCCCAAATGCACAAATCCACCGGAAATCATGCCAAGATCAACTGCAACACACTACACCACTAGGAAAACCGCATAACACAAAAATCATCACTGGTTCATAGAAACCACCAAAACTCACACAATGATCAATGCAGATCATCAAAACAAATAGGAAACAACTAGGAAACACCAACAAGAACATTGGAATCATCAAGAATAGCTACACCAACACCATTTATCAAATCTTCATCTATTGATTTCTGAAAGCTCAAGAACACAACCAATCAACAATTGTCATGAAGAAAGATAACTTGCGGAACACCAAATCATGATACATCTAAAATGAAGATACAGAAGACCATCCCAAGCAATATCCCAAAATCTCAGCCAGAATATACCAGAGGATAAAATAGTGATCAACAAAACAACACTACAAACCGGATCATAAGATCTTCCCAATCTGCAATCACCATAGCAATACATAGGAATATGTTGACATCAATGACAACAACATATCCTAGCAATAGAAATGACCAAAAATATCCAACACCTTCTTGGTATTTTGTCTGGGGAAGAATGTCAAGCCTTCCATCCTTTGGCACCTCAGATTGGTTTTCACCATTGGAGACATCTTTTCTTTTTTACTTTTTCAAGATCTAATATTGTCGCATTACGGTTTTCACCATCAGATCTATTATTCATTTTTGCATTTTTATGACTGAAAGGCTTGGCATTTTCTCCAGATGTGGTTTTAGTATTGAGCTTCTCAATTGAATCTATATCTCTAACTCCTACATATAAAAGACCCATGGGATTTAGGAAGTTTATGATAGCATGGTCATTAGGAAAGGTTTGGAGTTAAGGTGGGTCTTCTTGCCCCCAATCTATAAGTTCAGGGTGCACAAGACAAAGGTCATCAAGCTCATTGGTATCAAAATACATGATAGTAAGATTGTTAAAGTTTTGGAGGTTAAAAACTATATCTTTGAGTTCAAGATTGATAACCACCTCAAGATTGCCTGGTTCATCTGATATCCAACCCTCCTCATGAGAGTCAGTCGTAGCATTTTGTGGTTCTTGATACAATGGTCTAGAACTTGAACTAAGTCCCTCATTTCATGGTCTATTATAAGAATGAGATAGATCAATTTTATTTTCGGAAGACACTTCTGAAAGCCCTTCCCATTCATGAGAACCAGTTTCACTATTTTCTTGTAATTCTTGAATATTCTCATACAAATTACATGTATCTTCTTCAACATATTCATTATATCCCAATCCTTTTGTTTCATTAAGGGCTTGCAAAGAAGGTTGTATAGGTTCCACAATTCCTTCCTCTCTTAATCCAATGGGACCATGGCCATTGTACCCCATCTTTTGCATTATAGTGAACCCTTTTCCATATTATTCAAGAGGTAATTGAATGTCTGGTTCTGATGTATCTGTCTTGTCTTCATCTTCTTTATATAACCATTCCTTAATATCTTTTTTATCAGTCTCCTTTGATGATGTTCCCCATCTAATAAAAGTATCTCTCGGCTATCTCCTAGAATAAAAATATGTTTGTCTACCCAACACTGGCTTGCCATAAGATTTAGGTGAAGGTGGGAGTTGTATAACACAAAGGTTTTCTCAATAAAATATTCTCACATACCTTGATCTTTGATCTTAAGCTTTGGTTCAGCTACTTTAGATGTGGATTCAGTTGCATTAGATGTTGAAGGTGCTAAAGTTTGATCAACTTGTGAGATAGGAGGTGAAACTGAGTGATTGTTTGGAAAATTACTGTAGGCTTTGGTTTGATGGTATTCCAATATTGGAAAGGATCGGGATCTCCTTCAAATGTAATGTCTTGACCATTATAAGGAAATTTTAGGCATTGATGATATGTAGAAGGGACTACTTGCATTGCATGTATCCAAGGTCATCCAAGGAGTATGTTATATGCTATATCAAGATCAAGTACTTGGCAAACCACATCTTTTTCCACTGGTCCAACTCTAATGGGAAAGACAACAAATCCTTTTGACACTCTCTCTTCCTCATCATAGGCTTTGATTGTGATCTTTTTCTTTGGATCCACAACATTCTTTGAAAACCCCAATGCAAGGACTAATTTAAAAGTACATAAATTCAAACTAGCCCCTCCATCTATTAGGACAAGTTTTATTTAGTGCTTATGTACAAGGAATTCTATATGAAGAGGGGTGTTGTGAGGTTGGGTTATAGAAAGATCATCATGTTCAGTGAAAGACAAGAAATGAGGCATGGTTAAGTGTCCTACCATGGCTTGAAACTAAGCAGGATCAAGATCTTGGGATACGTTGGTTTCTTGTAGAGTATTCTCCAAAATTTCTTTATGGGTAGGTGACAAACGTAAAAGCTCTAGGATAGATATATTAGCGGGTGTTTTCTTAAGCTGATCAAGGAAATTGTATTGATTAATCATGGAGGATGGCTTAGATAGTGCACCTTGAAGAGTGACTTTTCCACTTCATGTTGTCACATTGAAATCGGGCTTATTGTTCATGGTAATCACATTCACATGAAAATCACTTTCAAAGATATGATTTATAACATAGTCATAAGACTCATTTGTATAGTTCACTTTCTCGTTTCCTGATTTAGAGGGATTTCCTTTCTCATAATTTGGAAGAGGATCCTCAAATGCCACTGTTCGTCATTGGATTTATGACCATCTACAGATATGTCCCCTTTATCAATCAAATCTTGTATGGTATGTTTCAATCTCTAAAAATAATTGGTCTTATGCCCTTTACTTCTGCGAAACTCACAAATAGTCTTGATCATTCCACTAGGCAGGCTTAACCTTTGGCTCGTAATATTTTGCTTCAGGTAAGGTGATGAGATTGTTAGAGTTAATTTTCCTCAAAGTAGTTTCCAAAGGTTCACGTAGTGGATTGAATTTCCTTTGAGGAGGATAAGATGTTTTGGGCTTGGATACATTATTGTTATTTTGATTGTCTTTATTATTTTTGAGGTCCTGATAGGTTTAAGATGGGTTGTTTGGTTTTAAGGTTTTGTGCATCTACTACCCCATCATTAACAATATTTTTGTTCTTCGTCCAAAATTGTGATTTATCATTGTTACTACTTGAACCAATGTTATCTCGATAAACCTTAATCACTCCTTTCTCTATTAATGCTTTCTCAATGTTAAGTCCATTATCTATCATCTTTATGAAAGTAGGAGGACATTGGAGTTGCAGTTGATAGCTTAATTCGAAATTCAAGTTATGAATGAATATTTCCATCTTTTGATCTTTAGGTATCACATGTGGACATTTACTTGCAAGATGTCTCCATCTTTGTAGGAAATTTGTGAAGGATTCTCCATTATGTTGTTTGCTATTACAAAGGTCTAGCATAGAAACCTCATGTTCAATGTTGTATGAGAATTCTATAAGGAATTTATCAACCAATTCCTCAAATGATTTAATCCCAGGTGGTAAATTATAAAACCATTCGAGAGCTTGTCCGCCTAAAATTTTAGGGAATTATTTTATTAAGTAGGTATCGTTGTGAGAAACTTCCATGCATTGTGCACAAAATTCTTTGATGTGGTCGCGTGGATCACCTTTTCCCTTATACTTATCAAACTTGGGAATTTCAAAATTAGAAGGAAATGGTAGCATAACCAAGTTTTTGTCAAATTTATAAGGATATATGTCCTCAAGTGAATATTGTTTAATGAATGGCCCTGATTGCATTTTGGCAACTTGAGTTTGTAAATCTTGTATTTGTTGAACAAGAGTGCTCAAAGGATCACAAAAGTACTTTTATCCTCTCTTTTTTTATGTGATTAAACTTGATTGGTTCCATCATTTGCATTGGTATTGGTGTCATCATTTTTCCCTCTATTTTCCTTAAGCATGGATACATCAAAATCATATGGTGGTTTAAACCTTGATGTGCAAGGTGAAGAAAATATTTCTCTTTTTCCTTCTCCATAACCTTTTCCATTAGTTTTAAAAATTAAGTATATTATGATACACCAAGGACTTTTTGTTCATCCACATCACTATCGCTATCATTGTCAAACAACAGATTTGAGTGTTGTCCAAAGAGATCAATAGGATCATACGTATTCTTGCATCTATCATGGTACGACATTGTGGCTTTACTTTCTCTCTGACTTCTTGTTTCAACCATACGAGAACACTTCCGTTCTACATTAAGTTGGGAATTCTATACTTGTTTGATGTTTAGACCAATAAATGATTTTGTTTATCAAGATTTGTAGTGTGCAATATTGATCTTAATTTGTCAAATTTGAAAATCTTTGACTATTGAGGAATAGTGATATCAAAGTAAGTCAAAATTAGCAGGTGATAGATCCCTAGACAAAAATAACTCACTTTGCCAAGATTTGATTATAGTTCTTGAGTTGAAAGGATGATGGAATCCTAATTGTAGAACTAAATCTTGTAGATCTTCAAAGACACTTAAAGTATATCTTGATTTGTGTATGTAGAGTGGTCTAATATGATCAATGGTAAAAAATTATCTTGATTTGTCAAGAAACTAATTTTGTAGTTGTCAATATGTATTTTTCTTAAAAACGGGTATCCAAATCAAGTTTTAAATTTTTCCTAGAGCACGGGAAATATGCACTGTCACAGAGAGTGCCAGAACAAATATGCTAAAACTATTTTTAAACGTGCTATTTTAATTAGTGAAAGCGCCACGTTGTTTTCCAAAGGCATTGTTCAGTTATCTAAATGAGCTAAGGTCTTATGAAAGCGCTAAAATAGTTGGTAAAAGTGCTAAATTGTTTTGAAAATGTGCTATTTTGTTTCAAAAAGGTGCTAAACTGCTTAACAAATGCATAATTTTATGTTTTAAAGGTGCAACTCTATGTTTTTCTTGTCTAATTTTCCACTAATTTCTCAATTGTCTAATATTATTTGGGATGATTTTAATCTGTCCTGATTGAAAAGATACAAAAGACACAACAAACACAATGTTTTAAAAGTGAAAAATTAAAAGGCAAGCACAAATCTTAGTGGTTGGCCAAGACAATACGTGTTGAATCCCACATAGAAATTAATCTAGCCGCACCTACTTACAGCGGACAACCTAGGAACTTGGTAGCACTATCTCCCCCTTATAGTTCACTCACTTCTCGGGCATACCAAGTTCTATATTCCTTAGGTCATCACTTCCCAAGGAATTGCTATCTCTACTATAAACCACAAAAATGTGGGTCATTTAAGAGGTCCGACCTCCTGCGTCAACAAATAGAAGGTTTTTAGCTTCTACACACAAAGGTTTCTAGTTTGTGCATCCGTTCGAGTGGTCATAATCAACAATGTTTTCCACTCCATTAAAGGAGGCCTCTCAATCTACAGAGGTTACGCTCTACAAATTTTTACGTGTCACACGAACACTAAGGAAGACATGACACCATTATGATAGCATGTAACACTCATCACTTATGAGTTTCCTCACAAGTGCATTTGATTATAGTGGCTTTGAAGGACTTGGATTTAGTCTGTTACCACTTGGGTCTTTCCTCTCACTTGGCCTTATGGGCTACTTGGAAGACAGGCCCTCTAATGGGTTACACAATCTACTAAGTCCGGTTTTCTGATCACCTAGTTAAGGGGAGAGAATAATCTCCTATCAATTTTGTAAACACAACAAACACTAATTGATTAACCTCCTAAATTATTCTAAGTGCAACTACTCTAAAAAAATAGGAGATGCAATTTTTCTTTTCTTTTCTGTATGTTGTAGATTAACTGCCTAATTAAACTATGTGAAACAAAATGCTCAAATTACATTCCCCTAATTAATCTAGATTCTTAAATGTATGCAAAAATACCTGCAAAACCATGAGCTATTAGTTTCCCATTTTCAGTCTTTGACGGTTGAAAGTATCTATCATAAATTTGTTAGGTGGAAATTGAAACTGGTTGTGTTTCAGGCAAATACGATTAAAGGAGCATATGCGCTAAACTATTGTGCAAAAGCGCTACTTTATTTGACAAATGTGCTATTATAATCAACATATGCGCCACACCAATATGCATAGGCACTAAAAGCTTTAAAAGGCACTATAATAATATGCAAAAGCGCTAATATACTCAACAAAAATGTTGCAAGCAATAGTAAAAGTGCTAAACTAATGGATACATGTGCTAAAATTTTAAATAAAGATGTGAGTTTGTTAGACAAAAGCACAACTTTGAAACCTAAACCAACAATGCATGAGCAAGAAAAATTAGAAAAAGTTAGGCAAGGCCCCACGGTGGGTGCCAAAATGTGTAACCTAGAAAATAAAATAGAAACCTGAAAGCTCCTAGATTATCAATGAAACAAAATATATAAAATAACCTTAGAAGAACTAACTTCCCTTTGTTGTCCCATTGTGTCCTATCACCTTCTTCTCTTGAATACTCTCAGATTGCAATGATAATGGTTTTCAAGATGACAAAGATGAACATACAATAGTCTTTGATTTTTAAATGCAAGATAAATATGCAAAATGATATTATAAAGCTATATAATATCTGAACTAAACCAAAGGAACACTATGAAAATGCTCTAAATGCTCTAAAACAACTAGAGTGCAAGATTACGATTAATCTCAAAGTAGTGGAAAATGCGGCTTTTATAGATTTTACATGAGCAAAATCCCATGTGGCAAAGATCAATGGTTGAGAGTGACTCTTGATAGATTGATGGCTATGATTTGATTGGTTAGGATGTGAGAGAAAAAGGTGGAAATGTTCCTCCTACACATATAGGATGGAGGAAAAGGTGGAAGAGAAATCCAAATGGCACCTTGCTAGAGTTGACCATAGTTAGGAACTCCAAGAATATAGGATAGTTGGAGACAATCTAGGAAATGCAGAACAAGTGGATTTTGACCAAGATGAGGTGGACACAACCTCCTCCAAAGATGTAGGAGTAGTGGAGGGAATATAGGAAGTGGGAGTTGGAGATAATGTAGCTAATAAAAAATAAGAAAAATTAATATTTAGCCACATGAAGAATGGGTTGATAGGATAGTTGATGTGGAAGAGAGTGAGGTGGAAAAGGTGAATAATTAAATACTGTTGAATTATTTAATCAAGAAGAATTTTACAAGAATAATTAAGGATAATTAATTAAATAATGAATATTCAATTAATAAATTGAAAATAGAAGAATAGGATAAATGTATTAAATAAAAAAACTTTTCAATCTATTTATTTAATAGAAGAGTAACCATTAAAAATAAATAATAAATAAAAAATATTTATTTAATATATCATATCTTTTTTTAGGTGTATACATTTTCCATCTGCTTGCATAAATTCATATTAATATTCTTCAATGAAAATTTCACATATAGTAACAATTGGGCTCATCATCTCCATTATATGGAGATCATATTGAAACTTAGGTTATATTCACCTACAAAGAGTTATCGTAGGATGAGTTTGAATAAAGACTATATTATAGGAAGAGAATGCAAAAGAATCATCTTTCTACAACATATAAGAGGTATAAATGAAGAAAATTGTCCCTATTATAGATAAGATATATATGAATCCCTTGAGTAGGCTCATATGATAAAATTGGCTATTAAAGATGGGGTAAGAGTAGTATTTGGAGTACTATCTCTACATTAGATCTACCTTAGTCAACTTAAAGTTAATTGGGGTGGCAAAATTTTTAGCTTCCCCTTTTGAAAGAATTCTTTCCCATCCTCCTAGAGGATCACCACCAAAGACACCTACTTCAAGAACTCCAATAATCTCAAGAGGCTAAAAAGGATGAATAGACCAAGAATGCTACAAAGAAAGTGTTGTAATATGTAGAATAATAGCTTAAGAGAGGAATGATATAATGCATACATATTAGTCTCCTCTTAGCAAGGAAAAATCACATGAACACCATTTTCATAGAGGAAACAAATAAAGAGGATGGAAAAATGGATAAAGATATAGCTCGATCTCCTACAAAGAGCCCCCCTCAACAAGATATGTACTGCAATCATCTCTAATAAGTCTTCACCTTGATAGGTACCTCAATTTTCTCCTATTCATTTACAATTGGCCCATGGGCCCAACTCTTCTTAAGTTAGATTTTTCGCTATAAAAAGAATTACAAAAGTTTAATCATTGGATTTAGTAGCAATTCAAGAAATGATAAATAAAGAAAAACCTTAGAAGCCTAGAATTCTCTTAACCATGAGGAAAAATTAAAATAGGGAAAGGATTATAATTGAAACAACAACTCTTATAAATTACCAAATAAGAGTCATTTGGTAATATTCAAAAGCCTATCTAGACACTACCATTGAAAATTTAAAGTTGAGAATTTCTAAAGATGGAGAAATTGAAAAATAACTCAAAGAAAATCTACAACGATTGAAAAAAATTGCAAATGATTTGATAGCTCCAACAACATGTATACCTAGTACAAGTTGATAACTTGTAGCCCATGAAATAGAAGGATCAAACATTGGATAGTTGGATAGATATAATGATAAATGAATATTGTGAACAAATAGAATTGGATTGTAAATATCATTAGCAATCTACTTACTCAGATCAAATCATGAATCGATTTTTTTAAATTTAATATTTACATTACATGATTATTAAAGATATATTAAATAAATATAGAAGAATATGAAGCTTTTTAAATTTATACAATGATTATTCTATTTTATTTATGAATTATTTAATAATTAATATATTTTATTTATATTGTGTGCTTCATTTTATTTTTATTTGAAGAACTATAGAATTTCTAGTTAATAATTTAATCTAAATGTTAATAATTTTTATATGATTATGTCCAAGGTGTTGAGCTTAACTGGTTAAAACACTAGGTTCTCACCATGGAGACCCAAGTTCAATTCCCAATAGGGACATCTAAAGTGAAATTCTAAGTTGTGACTCTTGGCCTTCCATAGGACAGGGAAGGTCTTGGGTCAATCTAATCAAACATAATAATAATAATAATAATAATAATAGTTCAAAATATTGCGGCTACGGCCTATTACCTATCAAAAAAAAAAATTATATAATTATAATTTTTAATATAAATATTTTAAAAAAAAATTATGATGTCTTAAGCAAGAGATCCCGTAGGCTATTGCAAGATCGAACTGATGAGACCTAGGGCAGGCCCTCTGGTAATTTTAAAAGCAAAAATCTTGGAGAGAAGGTGTGGATTGCCCCCATATCCTCATTCATACCTTGCTTTTCTACAGGTGCCAATGTGATTCCCCTGGGTGGAATACGAACCCCTATCCTTGATTCTTCATCGCCTCCTTGTCATTTACCTCAAACAAGATCAAGGAATGGTGTTGTTATTCGAAAATAAATAAATAAAAATAAACTGCAAACCCTAGACCGTAGGATGATTTGCTATATGTCTCTGAAGAAACATTCGCTAAGGGTTTGAGGGAACATTGCAGAAAGTATGGTTTGTTTTCTAAATGGTGTGGGAAAGGGGAATCGATGTAATCTATTGCCCATTGGTTGGAAGATACTTATGCAGGTCAGGTAAGTATTACTATCCTCCTAATGACTTTTTGTTTATCGATTGTACAAGGCAATCTTTAAAAATGTACCTATTAACTATTAAATTTGTATTTTATCATAGCTATAATTTTAATTTCATAGATTGGCAGTCAAACTTCTGCCCTAGCACATATAAGTTTCAGAAAATTTCAAAATGGGTTAGATTTAAATACATCCTAGTAGAAATTATGTATTCCCAAATCCTATTTAATATCAAGGATAGCCTTGGGGGTTTTATTGGCCTTGAGAGGAACTGGTGTCGTTCTTCAGATATCAAAATGTTTATCAATTTGGACTCTTGCTCAACTCAGCTTAAACCAATAATCTTCAGTACTGCTAACTGTAAATACCATTTAGAACCTGAACTTTACGAAGGTCTGGTATCAAACCACTTAGCCTTTAAGTTATCACCCTCCTCTCTTGTAATTAAAACTCCCAAACCCTCGCTAACAAATCCCTTGAATTTAGTTAATTCAACTATAATGCGGGTGGGCTCTGAGGGCGTTGGGTGTCCATCCAAGTTGAACAAGGTGGCCTCTGTCACAAATCCTCCCTCTGAAATTGAAGAAGGAGAATTAGTGTTGGATAAGGAACTTCTATTTGATTCCCCACTAGCACTTGATGAGCCCCCAGAAAATAATGAGTGTGTGATTTTGTATGGAAATTGTCCTTTGACGGGATATGCCCAACCAAGTTTGGTAAATCCTTCGCATGATAGTAAATCAACACCTTCATCTCATAAGGAAGATCATAATCGGGAGCTGAGAATAATTGAGGGGGAGATTATGAGTGGTCCCAGTAAAGGATTAGAAACCAAGAAAGGGGTAGGTGGGAGTTAGGTGCCCTTTTCTGAGAACCCCGCGAGGGCTGTAGAGATAATCAATATCACTGAAAGGGTGGCTTGTGCTGACAAGTTGGTAAACAGGCACCCTAAGATGCTGGAGGGAAGAGATAATATGTCACCAAGTGACAAGGATGTGTCAATTGAAGAGAGGAAGGAGGAATCAATCAACCAAGCCTGTAATGAAGTCATTAATGACCTTATGGATAGATTTATAGAGGAAATTGCAGACGAAGATGAACTGGCTCTCTAGAAACAAGCCTTAACTATAGAGATAATGGAGTTAGGAGATGTGGTAGGGGAGGCAAGCAATTTGAATGAGATGGGGGAAGGGTTGGGTAGTGAAGATGAAGAGGTAGGGGAATTTAGGATGGAAGTTTTGGGGATTGATCAGAATGAGTGGGGCATGGAAACCCCAGATTGTGCAAAACAATGTAAAAGAAGAGGCGG
This sequence comes from Cryptomeria japonica, assembly GCF_030272615.1. NCBI lineage: Eukaryota > Viridiplantae > Streptophyta > Pinopsida > Cupressales > Cupressaceae > Cryptomeria > Cryptomeria japonica. The sequence continues at coordinate 336,436,896 of NC_081412.1, forward strand.
GAAATATCTATCAGAACTGAGAAATTTGGATGGGTCTGCAGAAGACCGGGTAAAATTAACTTCTATGTTTGATACAGGGAAGGGGAAGTACCTTCCCAAGGAGCCATGAAACTTCTCACGTGGAATGTTAGGGGAATCAATGCCCCTAACAAGTAGTGGGTCATAAAACACTGCATTATATCTACTAGTTATGAGATAGTTATGTTACAAGAAACTAAGCTTAACTCAGATGATATTGGGACCTTTAAGAAAAAATTAGGCATTAGGGAAGTGGTAGGACATTCGGCTATTGGAGCCTCAGGTGGCTTGGTGGTAATCCGGGATCCTAGAATGGTCTCCTTTGATATGGTTAATAGCCAGGCACATTGGATGAGTGGTTGGGTTAAAAGTATCAAAAACAACTTTCGTTTCATGCTTATAAATGTATATGGTCCAACACAAAATAAGGATAAGAGAAGGACATGGAGGGACCTAGATCTATTACTAAAAACTATCCCTAATGGGACTTGTATCATTGGGGGAGACTTTAATGCCATCTTCGACCCAAAAGAGAAATGGGGTGGGATTGGAACAAGATCACAATCAGAGAAGGATTTTAATGATTCGGTACAGAGAACCAGTCTTATAGAGATTAAGACAATGAAGGAAACTTATACCTGGAACAATAGAAGGTTAGGCTTTAGCTTCATAGCGGAAAAATTGGATAGGTTTTTTATCTGGGGAAGCTTGATCGACTTCCCTAATTCACTTAATGCAGAAGTCCTTCCCATCTATGGCTTTGATCACTACCCCATTCAGTTATCAATTAAAGAGGAATGAAAACCTAGAAAGTACCCTTTTGAATTTGAATTGATGTGGCTGAAAGATGACAAGATCTTGGGACTAATTGAGCAATGGTGGAAAGAGTTAGAGACCATAGGGTCTAGACTTTTTAATGTTGTTAGCAAGATGAAGGTGGTTAAGAATAACCTACTGAGGTGGAATAAAAATCACTTTGGTAATATTTTTGAAACAAAGGCCAGAATAGAGGGTGAGATCAATGTGCTCAATAGGATAGTTATGGATAACGGGATGGATCAGACTCTTTTCATGGAAGAAAAAAGGTTACTAGCGAATTATGAGTATATACTAGCTAAGGAGGAAGTTTTTTGGCACCAAAAGTCCAAAGAGTTATGGTTAAGTGATGGAGATAGAAATTCTAAGTTTTTTCACAATAGCACTAAACAAAGGAGGTCTGTTAACAAAATAACCAAAATTATATTGAGTGGTGGCCATTATACTGAGGACCCTAACCTAATTGCAGTAGAGGTAGTCAAGTATTTTGAGAATATCCTAAATAAGTGGGAAGGCTCTAACCTTAGCTCCTGAGATACTATCCTGGCTAGCATCCCAAAAATTATTACTGACGCATAGAACAAGAGTCTAGGTACCAGTTTTACCAAAGAAGAAGTGGAAGCAACCCTTAGACAAATGAACCCTAACAAGGCTCCAAGACCTAATTGCTTCCCAACTGCCTTTTTTTAGAAGTGTTGGCATTTTATTTGGGATGATGTAAGGAAGGCACTGGAGGGAGCCAAAAAATCAGGTAGGGTGCTTAAGGAAATCAATAACACTTTTATTACCCTTATTCCTAAGCAAGAAAAGGTAGACAACTTTGAGGATTTGAGACCAATATCTCTATGCAATACTATTTACAAACTTCTCTCCAAAACTACTACCAATAGACTGCAAAAATTGCTCCCTCTCCTTATAAGTGAAGATCAAATGGGTTTTGTCCCAAGTAGGTCTATTTTTTATGGTATTATCATTGCCCAAGAGGCCATAAATTCCATCCAACAAGACAAGGAATTGAGTATGCTTATCAAGCTAGATATTAATAAAGCTTATGATAAAGTGGACTTGCATTTCCTTTGTAAATGTCTGGAAGCCTTTGGTTTTGCTAAATCATGGATAAACCTTATTTATGAATGCATCTCCTCTCCTAGAATGTCCATCCTAGTAAATGGCTCCCTTGTGGGCTTCTTTGGCACTTCTAGGGGGTTAAGGCAGGGTGATCCTATTTCTCCCTTCCTCTTTATCATTATGATAGAAACTTTGGGTAGGTCAATTTCTAGATCTAAAGAGAGGGAGTCCCTGGTAGGCATTAGAATAACCAGGGGGTATCTCCCATCACTCATCATCAGTTTGTTGATGATACTATGTTATATGGACTAGGAAAGAGACATGAAGCATGCTTATTCAAGGTAATTCTTGATTCCTATGCCAAGGCTTCAGGGCAGGAAATTAACACTGAAAAATTTAAAATCTTCTTTTTAACACTGATAAGAATGAGGAATATGAGATCCATAATATTTTGAATTTTAGGGTAGGGGATTTACCATGCAAATATCTTGGCTTACCCTTAGCAAAAGGTTGTAGATATTCTAAACTTTGGGATCATATTGTCAATAAAATAAAGTCCAAAACGGAATCTTGGAAAGGAAAATGGCTCTCCTCAGCGGGCAAAGCTACCATGATAAAATCAGTCCTCTCTTCCATGCTAATTTATCAACAGTCTTGTATTGACCTCCCGATCGTAAAAAAAGGAGCTAAACAAGATCCTAAGAAATTTCTTCTGGCAAGGGTCAGGAGATAAAAAGAAATATGCATTACTGGCTTGGGATAAAGTTTGCAAGCCTAGGGAGTTTGGTGGGGTTGGAATTAAAAACATGAGGGATCAGAGTAAGGCCTTAGGAGTGAAATTAGTGTGGAGTATGTATAAATTCCCTCACCTTAAATGGGCCAAAATTTATCATAAATATTTGAATAGCATCAACCCTGAGAGCATCTTTAGAACTGCTAACCCCCCAAGAGGGTCACACATTTGGAACTTCATACTTGATTGCAGAAGCATTATTTTGGAAAAAAACACATGGAATCTAGGAGAGGGTGGCTAGGCCTTGTTCTTGTCAGACTCGTGGGGTGACCATCCGATAATCAACAAGATGGCTAAATTAAAAAATGCACAAACCCTCTTGGAAGATAGATGGGGAAAACATGTCAAAAATTATATTGAAGTGGAAGATGGAAGCATAATCAAGAAGTGGAGATGGAAATCTTTGGATAACATAGATATTCCGACTGGAGAGAAAGAGGGGTTGATTCAAATCCTAGAATCAAGAATCATATCTTTCCAGCTAAGCCATGATAAACTAGTATGGGATGGATCCAAAGATGGAAACTATAATACCAAGGAAGGCTATAAATGTCTGGTTGGAAAACAGCTAAGACCAAAATGTGGCATTCCATTAAAGTTATGTTGGGATAAAAATTGCCTCCCAAACATAGGAATGTTCTCATGGTTAGCCCTACAGAATAGGGTCCTTATTGTCGTCCTGTTTAAAAAATGGAGTTATGAAGGCCCAAGCAAATGCCCTCTTTGCGAGAAGGAGGAGGAAAATGTGGATCACTTGTTATTATCCTGCGATTTCTCACTTCAATGTTGGAATTGGCTTCATAACAAACTGGGATGGAGTTCAACAATACTGAGCTCTGTTCTAAACATGTTTCAAGCTTGGCCTATAAGAAACATGAAGTGTTTGTATGGAGGTTTGTGGATCATTTCTCCATCTATTGTTATCTGGGAACTTTGAAAAGAAAGAAATAGTAAACTCTTCAAAGGACAAAAGTTGGGTTGGGAACAACTAACTAATAAAATAGAAGCTGTTATTATTAAAATTTTGAATAACAGAGTAATGAAGGGTCGGCATGGGGAGACAAATATGTCCTTCTGGGATGAAAAGATGAGGGGGCGCTGGAATGACTTGAAGATTCCCTCTTACATTGGACCAGGGACTAAGCTAGGTAAAGGAAAAACAGAAATTTGTGTTTGGAAACCACCTAAGAATAGATGGTTTAAGATAAACTTTGATGGAGCCTCTAGAGGTAATCCAGGACAAGCTAGCATTGGATGTTGTCTTCACAACTCAAATAGGACTGAGGTAGCGTAGAGAGCTAAACTAGTAGGCATTGGAACTAACAATAGGGAAAAAATCATGGCGCTAGTGGAAGGGCTCGAAATGTGCATGGCATCAAGAGTGGATAAATTGGCTGTCGAAGGGGACTCAACCATTGTAATCAATGCTATGAGAAAATGATCCATTCTAAACTGGAGGTTAGATGCATTTCTCAACAAATCTTTAAACCTAAGGAAGGCCTTCAAGAAGATCATATTTAATCACATCTTCCGTGAGGGTAATTCTAAGGTTGATAAATTAGCTAATATGGGGACAGATGGGATCTACATAGACTAACAATAACATCATGTTTGTAGCCTCAAAAATTGTAAGATCATACCTTCCCCTTCGCTCCTTGATCTATAAGGGGACAACAGATAAGAGCCATGGAGGGTGGACAGAGATTATATTTCTCATCTCCTCACGCTAATGACATATTTGCACTCCTGCCATTTTTTCTAAAGAGAAAATACTCATTATACAGATATAGAAGAACTTTATATATTCCTACTTTTTCTCATCTCACAGTTTCTTAGATATATAAAAATATAAATATAAACATATTCATATATATATATATATATATATATATATATATGCATAGATATATACATATATATGTATACTTATATATATATATAGACACTTATATATAGATATACATATATAGGTATATGTATGCATATGTACACACACACACACACACACACACACACACATATATGCATCATTAAATATATATATTAAATGATGCATATATAGACATATATTTGTCTATATATAGGTGTATATGTATATATATGTTTATATATATATATACACATATACACATATACACATATATATATCTAATTTATATGCATATATATAAAACTATATATATAGATATATAATCATAAAAATATATGTTTATAGGTATATATATTCTCATCGATTTGGTAGCGCATTTGTTCATTCATATATATATATATATATATATATATATATATATATATATATATATATATATATATATATATATATATATATATATATATATATGTTGTCTTGCATAGCCTTCTCTTCTACTCGAATTGACACCTCTATTCTGGTGGCATATATAGAGATGTTGATTTGACCTTCCTTGTCGCACGTGCTAGCTGTGACTTGTATGCAGAGAGATCAATTAACACCATCGGTATTAATTACCTTGATCTTGGAGATCGTCTTTCACCATTTTCTTTGCATTGTGACCCTTCATTCCTCCCTCTCTGACACTCTTAACCGATCAAATTGGTCATTTTTTGAGGTAGTTGAGCTGTATTTGACGACGCCTTTCAAAGCACAATTACTATAGTAGTGGCTTTGTTTATCCTCCTCTATAGAGCGGTCAGTTATCCCGGTGTAATTTGTGGTGTCTGATGATCTGAGAGAGTTGAGCTCATTATGGATACACCGTTGAGGCTAGTTGGGATTAAGCGACATGACATTTTTAGGGGACATCAAAGGAGATAGATTGAAAGACATTCTTGTCTTTCCTAATGTCCTGGTTGTTTGAGCGATCAAGAAAATATTAGGGGAAGACTATATTAAGAATGATGACCACACTAGGGCCAACTCTGATATAGCTGCAATGTTTCTAGTGGTGGCCATGCACTTTGAGAGGGATAGGGAGGTGGTTGTGAAATTATGCAGGAGTGTCTTCAAGAGGGAACTATTGGGTGAATTGGATAGGGTTGTCATCAATGTGGATGAGGATTTAACTGCTCCTAAGCCTTGAAACTATGACACATTCATTCAAAAAACAAACCGGTGCCAAGATTTCCAATCTTGGAAATAGAAGATTAGGCTGCCTTTGCGGCTTATAATCCAATAAGGCAGAGGAATTTTTTCTTTCTTATCTGGCTTCTGCATATTAAAAAAACACCCTGTAATAGATGGCTGGCTAACTATCTTGAGGCAGAAGACATTGAAGTAGTCCCTGATGATGTGGAGATCCCCTCTGCCCCTGCCTCCAGACTAGGAGAATCCCCTATTAGTTCAGGCCCGTTGGTAAGCAAGGTTCAGTGGAGAAGGAGTCGGGCTTCTCCTGAGTCCTAGGACTTAATCCCTTTCTGCGGGATAGCTTTTGTGTTTCTCTTTTGGTTTACTATATCGTCTCTCTTGGCTCCAACTAGAATCCTTTGATGCTTAATGACTGCTTTTAATTTAAGTTTTGATATAAGTAATACAAACATATGAATGTTCAGGTTAATATTATATTCAGCTTAGCTATGTTATAAATATGTTCTGTACCCAGCTTTGTGTTCTTCCCGCATCAAATTTTTTTAACTGTCTACTCTGATTTGGGTGCATTCTCATAATTTTTGCATGGATATAGATATGGGTGATTTAGAAGGTCCCGCTTTTGGGTTTAAGAGGATAATTTTTTAAATATATAGATCCATACGGATATTATCAAAATATGGTTTATCCATCCTCTCGGTGCTTACTCTGGCGCGATCCCCTGCATGACTATCTCTGCTCTGAGTTAGAGTTCTTTTTCCCTTTATATATATGTGTATGTGTGTGTGTGTGTGTGTGTGTGTGTGTGTGTACACACACACACATATATATATTCATATAAATACACAGATATATATATATATATAAATATGTATATATATGTATAGGTAGAAGTAGGCGGGGATTTTCGCTACTTTTACTAATTTTCTGAGACAGATTTGAGAGACCTGGGACTGAGATTCTATTCGACTTAATGATATAAAAGGTGTTATCCTAGAACTAATGATATACAAGGCTTTGTTAATGATCTATTTGACAATCACGATAGGGTTACTTCTCACAATGCTATTGTAACCTAGGTAATCTTTCATCTTGCAGTCAACATTAAAAGGATTTCTTTGTTGTCTCAATATAAAAGAAGCCTTGGTTGTAATAGCAATAGTGGAAAGTGTTTTGCAAGCCATGTTATATGAAAATTGTCTGCTTATACATAATTGGGCTAACAAATCATGAAGCGATATGTCATGTTGAGATCTATTTTGCAGGTGACAGTGCTAGCAGGAAGCTTGTGAGTCAAGATAAATGAGGAAAGATACTAGAGAGATTGAAGGCATAATGTTGATAGGAAAATTCTCATGATGGGATACTTACACTACAAAATTAGAAGAGAAAAACATTTGGAATTGTATGAGTATGCTTAATCCAGAAAGAAAGAATAAAAAAGGATATGATGTAATTACAATTGTTGTTGAGTTTTAGATCCATTATTTAAATGGACTTAATGACTCGGGCAAGGCCGAAGGTTTTTCTCCTCTCCGCTCTTTCCTATCGGCGCCTGCACTGAGCGGAGAATGTAATCTTGTTTATAATTTAATAAAATATTTTGGCTTCGACCTTTTACTGATAAAAAAAATAAAAATAAATTATATTTATATAATTATAATTTATAATATAAATATTTTTTTAAATTTTTAATTTTTTTTTTAAATAATAATATAAATATTAATAGATGGATTATATTAATATCCAGATATCTCCATTTAAATTATATTATTTGTTCAATCTCATTTATCTAAAAAAAAATTATTTACTATGATTAATTTATTACTTGAATTATTTTATTTTAATTTAAAATTATTTAATTATTTAATATTATTTATATTATAATATAATTTAATATAATATTAGAATATTTTAATAAATCATTTGATATAATATTATAATATTTAGATATTATATGAATATTATAATATAAAATAAAAATCTCATTTGACATATAAAATAGACAAAAACATCAAAATAAATAATTTAAAAAATCTCATTCCTTGAAATGTTCGGAATGTTAATTTTAGATCAATCTGTAGAAAAATAATCAAAAATAACATAACCAAATCAATGTGCACAATAAACACCAAATATATCCTAGGAAAACCTCCCTCTTGGAGGTAAAAAACCCAGCTATAATTCTCAGATCTTATTATTCAATAATTAGTAGGTATCTTTACAATAAGACTTCAACACATGAAGCATTCACAACCAATATAGTAGAATGATATCTTCAGCCTAGGATATACACTCAATGATGAACTTATCTCCAAGGGAGGTTCGATGACTCAGAGATGTGTTCGCTGCTCCTAGGGTAATGTTCGCTGCATTCAAGTGATGTTTATTGTCTTCAAATAATGTTCGTTGTTACTAAATGATGATTCGCTGCTCTCAAGGATGATTTGTTGTCCTTGATTTGTACTTCATTGATCACAAAATTAGTTTATTGAAGAGGACTGAATATAGGATATATTTGTTGTGAGATGATGTGCTTGAACAGTGATTGATGCCTTGTATTTATAGGCAACTTAGCCCTTTAACTTTTCCAAGTCAGCTTGCAAGAAGAATATATTTATTTACAACTCAATGCATAATGTTGGTGCCAAAAACCAAATTAGTCCTACACATTTCAAGCAATATATGATTATTGATTATGGGACATGACTAAGGCCACGGGCCCATAAGTCATCCAAACGTGCTAGATTGGACCTAGAAGGGATCCGACCTAGCTATAACATTAACACTCCCTCTCAGCTAGGGAGGAGACCTTCTCAAAATCTGAGTCACATAGAGGCAACCACCATGGCTAATCCCAAAGGGTGGGTCCATCATGGCTACACCCATGAATGAAACAAATGAACACAAGTGCCCATCACATAACTCTAATGTTGTCACCTCAACATGACATTCACCATAACTACTCCCAAAAGGTGAATAAACACAAGTTCTAAGTCATGAAATTTCTTCCATGACATCCACCATACCTACTCGCAGAGGGTGGATCCACCATGCCTACTCATAGAGGGTAGTTCCACCATGCCTACTCATAGAGGGTGGAAGATACATCTCAATGTATCACTGATGTTGAGACTCTCTCTTAGCTAGAGCTTCATTCTCCACAATTCCAACCTTGTCCCGAAAATATGCAAACTTCACTTTGGAAAGGGGCTTGGTGAGAATGTTGGTTGTCTGCTCCTCTCTGCAAATGTGTCTCAGCTAAACAACATTCCTCTGTACCATATCCCTAATATAGTGGTCCTGAATCTCAACATGTTTTGATCTATCATGGAATACTGGATTAACCGAAAGCTTCACACAGCTTTGGTTGTCACAATGAATGATAGTAGGCTCCAATGATTGTCTGAACAATCCTGCAAGGAGCTTCCAAAGCCACACTGCTTCACGAGTTTCCACACATGCTGCAATGTATTATGCTTTTGCAGTACTCAATGCCATTGAAGACTGTTTCCTGCTACACCAGGAAAGCATGGCATATCCCAAGCTGAAGCAAACTCCAGAAGTGCTCTTGCAATCAGTGTGACTTCTTGCTTAGTCAAAATCAGAATAGCCTTCCAAGTTCAATGGTGCATTGGAAGAGTACTTCAATCCATATCCAACTGTGCCACACAAGTATCTTGGGATATGCTTGGCTGCAACTAGATGTATTTGCCTTGATTCACACACGAACTGACTAAGTGCACTCACTGCATATAAAATATCAAGTCTAGTGTTAACTAGATACATCAAGGATCCAATCAACTCCCTATACATGGTAGGATCCACAAGATCTAAACTAGTTGTAGCTTCCCTCAATTTCTTCAAGTTAGTTTCCATCGGAGTAGGCATGGACTTACAATCTAACATTCAAAACCACTTCAAGATATCAATGGTGTATTTCCTTTGACTTAGGATAATCTCATTAGGCCTCTGCCATACTTCTAACCCTAGAAAGAAGTGCATGAGTCCTAAGTATTTCATCTCAAATTCTGAAATCAACTCCTTCTTGCACCTGTGAATGAGATGATCTTCCCTTGTAACAAATAGGTCATCAACATATAATACCAGGATCAACATTTCACCATTAAATACTTTGAAGTAGAGGTTCAGATCAACATCATTCTTGTAGAAACCCATACTTGTTAAGTATCTATCAATCCTCTTATACCATGCACGAGGAGCCTGCTTAAGGCCATATAAAGCTTTCTTCAGCTTGCATACATGCAACTCTTTCCCATGAATCACGAAACCCTTAGGTTTCTCAACGTAGACCTCTTCCTCAATCACACCATTGAGAAAGGTTGTCTTCACATCCATCTGGTGTAGCTTCCATCCCTTAGCTGCTACAATGGAAATAATGGTCCTGATGGAAGTATATCGAGCAAATGGAGCGAATTTTTCTTCATAATCTATCCCTTCTTTCTGAGAGAAACCATGAGCCACAAATCTAGCCTTGTATTTCTTAGTGCTTCCATCAGCTGCATGCTTGATCTTGTATAGCCACTTGGAAGATACAACTGACTTGCCTTTACGTCTAGGCACAATATCCCAAACATCATTCTTAAGGATGGATTGATATTCTTCGTCCATGGAATCTTTCCATACTTTCTAATTTTCTTCCTCAACATTGGTAGGCTCAGTCTCAATGAGATTAAACATCGAAGAAACATAACAAGAGAATTTATAAGGTCCCTTACTTTCTCAGAATGTACCTCTAGGAGTTGCAAACTGTTCTACCCCCTGCATAGTGTTCCTTACCCAAAGAGGTCTCTTCTGAGTTATAACAATATCTCTAGGCCCATCAGTAAGATCCATAGGCTCAATTGGATCATCGCGCATCTCAGGTTCTGAAGGCTCCCTCTGGATCTCAGGATCTGAAGGCTCCCTCTAAATCTCAGGATCATGATCAATATTCATGTCTTGAGGATGAGCTTCATCATCTATTTCCATGCATGAGCTCTTGGAATTATTGAATGCAACATCTTCCTCAAATGTAACATCTCTGTTGACCTCAATGTACCTCTGACCTGGAATGTAGATTTTGTAGGCCTTGGAAGATTCGATGTAGCCCACAAATATTCCTCTCTTGCCAGAAAAATCCAACTTGGTTCTCTTGTCTTTAGGCACATGTACATACACAGGACATCCAAAGATCTTCAAACGACTGATATCAAACTTGATCCCTAAAAAGGTTTCTTCTGGAGTCATATTCTGCAGAATCCGATGAGGAGATTTATTTTGAATATACATCGCTGTTCTAGAAGCTTCTACGCATAGAAAAGTCTGAAGATCTTGATCAAGAATCATGGCTTTAGTAACTTCAACTATAGATCTATTTTTTCTTTCTCCAACCCCATTTTGCTGAGGGTTGTAAGGGACACAAAAATCCCTCTTGATCCCCACCTCAATACAAAAATCATGAAAGCTACCCGAGGTGTATTCACCTCCATTGTCAGACCTTAACACTTTAATTCTTTTCCTAGATAAATTTTCTACTAAGGCCTTGAACTCTTTGAATCTACCTAAGACTTCATCAGACTCTTTAGACTTTAAGAAATAAATCCAAGTCTTCCTAGAGTAGTCATCTATTAAATTTACATAATACATGAATCCAATAGGATATGCAACTGACATGGGTCCACATAAATCATAATTCACAAGAGCTAATATTTCTTTAGACCTACTCTCACTCCTATGAAATGGACTCTTAGTGTTTTTACCAATAGCACAACCTTTACAAGTATCATTATGAACATGATTAAGTTTAGGAATACCTTTAACCATCTTCTCTAAGGTTGGAAGAGCTTGGAAGTGAAGATGTCCAAGTGTTCTATGCCACAACTCTCTTGAACTTGAGGAGTCATGAAGGAGAGCTTGGACTGGACAAGTGGAAAGCTTGTACAAGCTTTCATATCGGTTCCCAATCACACGAGAAGATTTGATGCTGGATTTCTTTGGCCATGCAAGGAGTTCCTTCTAAGAACACCATGTGATAACCTTTATCCTCCAAGGTTGAAATGGAGATGAGGTTCCTCCTGATTCCCGACATAAAACATCACTGAGATGAAGAGATATTCCTGAATCAAGGTTGAGGGAAGTAGCACCGAACCCTCTCACAGAATAGCACACATAATCTCCAATGATAACTTGGAGATTAGACTCCCTCTCAACCAAATTTGAAAGATGCTCCCAATAGTCGGTAATGTGTCTAGAAGCTCCACTATCAATCAACTAGGTATCACTATATGTGGGAACGTTGCTTGACAGGGCTGAAATGAAGAGGAATTCATTGGAGTTGTCTTCCGCTTCCTTCTGATTTGAAACTTCATCGATGTTGACCCCTTGTTGCATTGGTCTTGACTAGCAAACTCTTGCATATTGACCAAACTTGTCACATCTAAAACACTAAATGCGGGAAAGATCTTTCTTCTTCTTCTTCTTAGAATTGGGTGCAAATGCTGACCCTTGATCTTTGTTCCTCTTGAAGTTGCCTTTATTCCAATTCCCTCCTTTCTTCTTGACGGATTGGGTAGCAAGAACATGAGAGTCTTCACCATGAGAGGTCTTGATGATACCTCTTGTAGCCAATCTTGATTCTTCTTGAATGCAATCAGCATGGAGGCGGTCAAACTTGGGAAATTTTTATCTCCCACTTATGCCTTGAATAAATGGCTCCCATGAGTGAGGAAGGCCCTTCAATGCAAGCATGATTAGGTCCTTGTCCACAACTTCATCTCCAATGGCGCTGAGCTGATCTCTCAATTCTAAAAACTTCATGAAGTAGGTGATGACTGAATCTCCCTTTGCCATCTTGACTTGATGAATTTGTTGATGCAATGAAAGTGCTCTACTTGTGTTGTTGATCTCATACATCCCCTCCAATGTCTTGAACATATCTCTGGCTGAAGACATCTTGGAGATGATGGGAACAAGATGATCTTTCACGGAGTCGATAAGGATCTTCTTGGCTTTGATTGCATTCTTCTTGAACTAAAGCTTCTCTTCTTGATCTTCACGTTCAGATTGCTCCTTTCCTTGCATGAACTCCAAAAGATCATTTTCTTCTAGGGTGACAAGGATTCTGAATTTCCATGAGATGAAATTCGATGCTCCTTCAAGTCTATCTTCAACTTCCAGACTATACACCATCTTGAATACTGGAAATGGCGCGAGGAATAAGAAATAGGAGCGCTTCTACAAAGTTTGATCACAACTAAGACAACCTTAGCTCTGATACCATGTTAATTTTAGATCAAATTATAGAAAAATAATTAGAAATAACAAAACCAAATCAATGTGCACAATAAACACCAAATATATCCTTGGAAAACCTCCCTCTTGGAGGTGAAAAACCCAGCCATAATTCTCAGATCTTATTATTCAATAATTAGTAGCTATCTTTACAATAAGACTTCAGCACATGAAGCATTCACAACCAATACAATAGAATGATATCTTCAACCTAGGATATACACTCAATGATGAACTTATCTCCAAGGGAGGTTCACTGACTCAAAGATGTGTTGGTTGCTCCTAGGGTAATGTTCGCTCCATTCAAGTGATGTTCGATGTCTTCAAATAATGTTCATTGTTACTAAATGATGATTTGATTCTCTCAAGGATGATTCATTGCCCTTAATATGTACTTCGCGGATCATAGAAGTAGTTTACTGAAGAGGGCTGAATATAGGATATATTCGCTGAGTGAGATGATGTGCTTGAACAATGATTGATGCCTTGTATTTATAGGCGACTTAGCCCTTTAACTTTCCCAAGTTGACTTGCAAGAAGAATATATATATTTACAACTCAATGCATAATGTTGGCACCAAAAACTGAATTAGTCTTACACGTTTCAAGCAAGATATGATTATTGATTATGGGACATGACTAAGGCCACATGCCCATTAGTCATCCAAACGTGCTAGGTTTTCCCTAGAAGGGATCCGACCTAGCTATAACGTTAACATAAAAATGTTCCACTGTTTGTAAAATTATAGTGGATGGGAAATAAATTTTAAAAATAAACTCACCTCCAAAAACATCCCCGCACATTTGAGTGACTAACGGTGGGTACAAAGGATTGACGGTGGTTTCAAATGACTTACTGACAAGTGCAAGTGGTTGTGGGACCCATATTTAACATGTCATCTCATGTGTATGTTTTTCTATTTTGAATAGCCACTTCCTTTTTTTTCACTTTTGTGCCACCTTGCACCTTTTTACACTATTTTTAAAATTATTTTAAATTTTACTTTTTCTCAATTTAAAGTTTACTTTACCAATTAATTCTTACTATATGAATATTTGTTTGTTATTAGTAGACTTGCATATAAATTTGATCCTAGGTAAAAATGTGATTTCAAATTTTTATGTGCTTAAGTTTTATTTATGAATTCATATATAACACAACAATAAAGTTTTACATTCATACAAAATGTTTTTGATTATAAAGCAACCAAAATTGGGGGTTGACCCGAAGGAAACAAAAAAAAGAACTACCAGCACACACACCGCTGCCTAGCGGCAGTCAACCAATCCCAACTTTAGTTTTTAAAAACAATAACTGGCTACCGCTATTGGATAACCCGAGATCGAAACCAATCTCGTCCAACAAGCACCATAAGAAGCAGTAAAACAACATATCGTCAATACTATAAAAACTGTTAATAGTAGCAATATTATCATGGAACCAGGCGTTCTGGCGACAAAAACTATAGAAAAAAAGAAAAGAACCAACCATACAGCCTAATTATCAGCACCCATGTGCTTAGAGAGCATAAGCCCGTTCCATTCATCTACCAGGAACTGGAATAGTTCCTTAGTGGTGTTGCTTTCAAGCCCGCCCAGATCAGCCTTGGTGGAGCAAGCACAAAGAGGTAGTCGACGAGTGCTTCACTTTGACGACGAATTTCCTAATTTTGTTAACATAGGACTCCAGGTGCTCCAATTTTTTCTTAACACCATTTAAATCTTCAGAGATAACACTGCAACCTGAACACTGCACCGCCTCTTCCTTCTCCCCGCCATCAGCAACAGTCTTCTTGCCTTCATAATACCTTTTGTCTCCCTCAAAGGTGTGGGGCAGAGAAGTGTTAGAATGAGGGGAGGTGTTTTTGATATCCTCCTTAATGGTCTCTGAGTCGGGGACATTAGTGCCCAAATTGGAGGAATCTGAGCCCTCTGTAGCCTCCATTTCCTCCTCCCCCTTTTCACTTTCCGCTTTCTCATAATCATCCTCTTCTTCGTTAGCATAATTCTTTCTCACGACAATTTTCTTCATCTGGGGTTTGTTAGCAAATTTATGGGATCTTTGCGGGGTGATACCATCCTCTGCATTAGACTCAACAAGAAGGATTTTGGGTTCCTTTCTGGGTTTCTTGGAGGTGGGTTTCACAGTAGACGGGTTTATTTTATTTTTTTCCCCAATTTTGAGGGTCAGGGAGGGCCTTGGTCAGGGGATTGACAAGGTGTCATCAGCTTTTTCGAGGACTTTTTGAGGCCTTTTTTAGAGCCCTTAGGGGGACCCAGAATGGAGGGGCGGGTTGAATCGAGATAGGTTTAGGGGGACAAATGGCCTTGTGAAAATTGTATAACTGAAACATCAGCCCCTGGTGGAGGATGGTAAAATTACCCTCTTGCCTCATACAACTGTGGACATCTTTAACAGTAGATTCAAGAGCATGCAGCAGGAAGAAAGGAAAATAATTGGTGTCATGGTTGCGAAAGTGATTGAGCACCAGGAAATTATAATAGTAGAACACACCATACCTTCCCTCGAGTGTGAAGTATTTCATTATGATTTTGCAAACCTAATCCAATGGGTAGGGTAAACATTCCCTGTTGAAACCCCCATGCATTCTGGCTGGTTCCTTGCCCTTTTTGAAGAAGCGGTTCATGTTATTTTCGTCCGCAAATAACATGAACCACTTCTTCAAAAAGGGCAATGCAGAAATAGGTGGCCAACCATGTTAGCATCGGGAAGAGAAGGTGGGGACCACTTGAAGCCAGCATGGCATAGCCTGCCCAATTTGAATTTAAATTTCCCGCCAGCAGCATAGCATAATAGCCGACCCAAAGCGACGTGTTGAGAAGGAGGATGTGGTACTTCATTGATGGATAGAGGTAATTTGTTCGTTCCTAATAAGGTCCTTCTCCTTGTCCGTAAGAGAATCTAGGTGTCTCCAACACCTCATACCTTTTATCTCCAACCCCATTGCAGCCAGAGAGTTCTCCAACGCATTCCTCTCTCTATAGATATGCTGAATTTGAAATTCCTCCAGCCAGACTATCATGGACCAGATGTCCTTGATGACGTTGTTGATCATCCAGCTGATCCCTGAAATGCCTTTAGTGGCCTCAATAATCAACTTAGAGTCCCCTTCAATGATCAGTCTTTTAAGATTGATGCCAAGAGCCAGCTTAAGCCCCTAAAAGAGAGCAAGGGCTTCAACCATGTTGCTCGAGACAGAGTCAAAATTTACCGCATAGGCCAAAACTAGGTTGCCTAAGTTGTCCCTGATAATTCCACCCCCTACCGCAGAACCACTGCAAGCAGCATCATCAAGATTAAGCTTGAGCCAAGTGGGGGAGGTGTTGACCATCTGGTATTAAGCCTCTCCATCTTTTTTGAATTGTCATATTGAAGGAAGCTATCTGGTAGATTCCAAGTTTTAATCCAACTCTGATTCAAAACCATAGGGGCAGATTGCGGAGTTTTCCACTTGTTGATGAGAGCGTTTTCCCTGAGGTACTTCTTAGCTATGTCAGTCACCGTGTTAACTGAGTTGTTGGTGTCACGAAAGATCCTATTTTTCCTTTCCTTCTAGATATGCCAACAGACGTGGGGAGGAATGAGTCTCCAAAAAAGTCTGATTGGCAGGTGAGCGGAGGGGTATTTCCAGTTGCTAATAAACTGCTGCAAGTCTTCCAAGAATGTCAAGGCCAAATTAAATTTTTGTAGAACTTTGTACCAAACCCTAGAAGCAAAAAGGCAATGAATAAAGAGGTGATTTATGCTTTCCTCAGCACAATTACACATAACACACTTGTTGGCAAGCATAAATCCCCTCCTCTTCAGATTATCAATAGTAAGGATCTCCCCATGAAGGGTCGTCCACCAGAAGAGTTAATTTTAGGGATGAGATGAGAGTTCCAAACTTCTTTCCAGCTGTAGCAACCATTGAAGGGGGAAAACAAAGAGATTGTAGGCTGATTTAACACTGAAAGTCCTTGAGGGGTTCGCGGACCAAACAAGTTTATCAGTGTGAGTGAAACAGGAGATCCTAATCCCCTTAAGAAGAGATTGCAACTCTTCAGCCAAATGGATCCATTGGGGGGTATTTCCCAGACTATCAACGAGCCTTAACCAACAGCGGGAGGGAGAGATGTATTTTATCACAAGAGATCCAAACAAATCCTTGAGAGTGACCGTGAGGCAACTAAACCAGGAGGAGGAAAGGGGTCTGTCACCAATCCAGTTGTCCTCCCAAAATCTGATTTTCTCACCATTACCAACTTGCCACTTTAGACCCTGTTTGATCAGTTTCCTATTCTTAACAAATTTATTCCATATTTTAGACCCAGGAGGGAGCTCATTGGAAGAGAGGAGGGAGGGGAAGGGGGTGTGATTAATGTACTTGGCCCTCATAAACATGCTCCAGTCGGTTTTTCCCTTCATAAGGATCCATCCAATTTTAGTCAACAAGGCCTTATTCACATTAGAGATTTTTCTAATCCCAAGGCCTCCCATGACCTTCGATTTGCACACCTCCTCCCAGTTGACTAAGCTGATTCTGTCCTTCTCCTCCAATCCCATCCACAGAAAGTTTCTTTGGATTCTCTCGAGTTTCTCAACCATAGTATTGGAAATCTTGAAGAGAGAGAGAAAGTACACAGGAACACCTTGAAGAGAGGCCGACAGGAGCTGGAGTTTACTCGCACTACTCAAAGTTTTACCGGTCCAGCCAGCAAGTTTGTTTTGCATTCTTTCTAAGACTGATTCCAAAAAGTGGGAGGTGACCTCCTTGATAGTGAGGGGGAGACCCAAGTAGGAATCAGGGAGATTAGCAGCACTACACCCTAGGATTTGCATAAGTTTACCCTAAAGGTTTCTGTCTGTGTTAAAAAAGTAAATCTTGCTCTTGTAATAGTTAATCAGTTGACCAGAGGCAAGGGCATACTCTTCCAACAGATGTTTCCATTCTTTAGCCTCTATCACAGAAGATTGGCCAAAAAGGAAGGCGTCGTGCACAAATTGTTGCATAACCATAGGAGGAAGGGTGGAAGCAACTTTCACCCCCAAGATTCTATTGGTCCTGATCAATTTGGAGAAATTCCTACTTAAGACTTTAGCTACCATAATGAACAAATAAGGTGAGAGAGGGCCCCCCTACCTTAGCCCCTTCCTAGCCTTAAAGAAGCCCCAAGGGGTGCCATTAACTATCACCAAATAGTGAACACTTTCCACCGCCACCCTGATAATATTGATAAATCTTTCTTGGAATCCCATCTTAGAAAGGACTGCATACAAGAATTTCCATTTAACTTTATCATAAGCCTTAGAGATGTCAAGTTTGAGAGCCATACCTGGGTTGCGACTTTTCTCCATGGAGTGGATGACCTCATGGGTGGTAATGACAACATCAAGAATCTGCCTGCCTGGAACAAAGCCTCTTTGAGAGGGTCTGATGCATTTATCAAGGAGGGGTTTGATTCTGTTGACAACAACTTTAGAGAAAATGTAATATACTGAGTTACATAGGCTGATGGGTCGATAGTCAATCATCAGTTTTGGGTCAAGAACTTTGGGCACCAAAACAATGAAAGTGTTATTCAATTTCTTCAGGAGGTTACCAGTGCGAAAGAAGTCCCTGGTAGCTTTAGTTAGATCATACTTCATAGTTTTCCAGAAAACCTAGAAAAAAGAAGGGGGGAAGCCGTCAGGTTTAGCAGCCATAGCAAAAACTGCTTCTTTAACTTCTTCTTCAGACACACGGCTTATCAACAGCTCATTATCAACCTCATCCAGGACTTGAGGGATGAGACTGAGGAGTTTATCGCTGATCTCAGTAGATTCACTGGCCCTATCATTCATATAGGCATTAGCAAAGTGAAGGGAAGCCAATTGACCAATTTCATTATTCCCCACCACTTCCTCATTTCTGTTATTGAGAAAGGATCGGATAGTGTTCCTCCTTTTATGCTTTGAGGTCGATCTATGAAAGGAGGAGTTATTCCTGTCCCCCTTAGTTAACCATTGGATCTTGGATCTTTGCTTCCAGTAAATTTCTTCTAGGTTCATGATTTCTTTCCATTTGCGTCTCCATCCCTCCTCCTCTTTATGTGTGTCCATAGAGGAAGTCCCCTCTGCAATGGTTCTCTGGAGGCGGTCCAAATTGGTTTTGGCCTCCTTTTTTCTCTTGAAGATATCCCCAAAGGAAGAAAAACTCTAGGCTTTGACCTCCTTTTTGATAATTTCCAACTTCTTAGAAATTCAGAACATAGCCATACCTTGAACAGGGGAGTTCCACATGATCTCATACCTAAAGGGTGAGGGACCAGAGGTCCGCTTGTCAACCCAAGAGAGGAGGATCGAGGAGTGGTCAGAGGTAGTGCACGGGAGAGACAAGAGAGAGGAATTGATTCCAATGTTAGACTTAGCAGAGATCAAAAACCTGTCTAGCCTGACCTGAATCAGATTGGAGCCTTTTCTATTGTTAGACCAGGTGGAAGGGTTCCCTTGAAGATTAAGATCAAGTAACTCATTATTTCTAATGAAGTCAGCAAAGTCAAGCATGCTCTCACTGTAGTCAATTACACCTCCTATCTTCTTAGAAGGATAAAGGGGGGTGTTGAAATCCCCAGCTAACATAAACAAATCCTCCTTATTGTTAGTCAGGAAGGTGGTGATTTCCTCCCAGATCAGAACCCGACCGTGTATTAGGAGTATAAATGTTAAATAAGAACCAAGAGAAGTTATTCATAGTGAACCTGGTGGAAGGAAAGTTGTGAGTAGAGCCAACCGCAAGCCCATCCAACTTGCTCTTATTCCAAAGAGTAGCAATTCCTCCTTAAGCACCTTTCGCCTCTCCATAATGAAAGGCAACACCCGACCATAAACTATCAACAAGCGTAGGAAAATTTTGGTAAGTCATTTTCACCTCTTGGATTAGGATAATATCAACTCTATTGGTGAGTATGCATTGCTTAAGAGCATACTGCTTTTGGGGGTTGTTTAAACCCTTTAAGTTCCATGAGAGGAACTTCATTTCTTGCCCTTCTGAGTTGTCTCCAGGGTTAATTGCCTTTCACTAGCAATTTCCCTAGCCATTGCCTTAGTTTTGAGGGTCCTCTCAGAGGGTTTGCCTGGTTTAGGGTCGTTTCCCACATCCGCCTTCTTATTTCCTCTAGTTTTTCTTTTCGGCTCTTGCCATTCCCCCTTCTCCTTATCTGTCGGCGATAACGGGGCAAAGCGCTACCATTAGAGAGAGTAGTGATATCCCCTATAGATCTGGTAGCAGATGAAGAGGAGGTCGGGTCCAGACCAAACCCTGTGGTAGGTGAGGCCCCAACGCTAGTGCTCCAGATATTCCTCCCACCACTTCCCACTGAGTTGGGTATCAGATGCACGATTGCTGGCGGAGTGGATACATTGTGCCCTTTCTTCTCCTTGATACTCGCCTCCACTTTGAGACCTTCTTGTTCTATCTTTGCTTGGGGGATCTCTCCTTCTTATAGCTTCAGGCCCAAGCATCTCCTCGAGGGGGTAGGAGCCTTCTTGGAGTCAGGGGTAACTATCGTGTTAAGAATACCAACCAAGAAGGGGTATCCCTCCTTAGTGGTATCTTGAGGACCCGCCTTTTCCATCAGGTCCTCGGTCTGACCCATAATGTTGTTGGAAGCCGGGGGGTTAGGGGGGTTACCATTCTCAGTTGTCTCCCCAATAACAATGCCCGAGGACTACAACTTCTCCTTCAGCTTTTCCTCCGGAGGTTGTGGGGTTGGATAGTCCGCAATAACATGATCATGTTTACCACATCTTTGACAATATAGGGAGGCTTTCTCATAGACAATAGCCTGTGTCCATTTACCCCATTTGGATTTAAGGGCAATGAAATTAGGGAGGGGGTTGTTAACAACCACATTCACACAAAGGCGAGCATAAACAAGTCTGGACTTCCACATCATCGCATTGTCGACAACAACAAACTGACCAAACGAGTTACCAATCCATCTAAAAATGGTATCGTCCCAAAATTCCAGGGGGAGGCCTAGGAGTCTAATCCAAACCAGCGCCAGTCTAAGGAGGTCCGCACTTGGGTCAAATCCTGGCTTCCACTTGGAGAGAGTAAGGAAATGTTTACCATAAGACCATGAACCAGACATAATATATATGAAGTCTTCTTCTGCAGTAAATCTAAAAAGGAAGAGTCCACCAGGCATAGCAGAGACCGAGACACTACCTTTGATTTTCCATCTGGAATGGGCCCATCTTCTGACCATATCTATAGTGGGTCTGAAGGCTAAGAATCTTCCTACCAGGCAAAGGTGAAGGGGAGAAGCAATATTATCCATGATACTATCTGGGAGGCAAATCTCGAGACCCTCCTCACCATTAGTAACTTTTGGCAGCAACATCGAAATCTCTGACTTGGAGTTACCAACAAGGGCACCTTTCCAGGAGCTCTCTTGACCTTCCCCAGGCAAAGGTCCCACATCCCGAGTCTTGGGATCCTTTTTGGGGAAATCCAAGTTGGGGGCCACCAGTGGAAGCTTCACAAGGCAGGGGGCCTCACGCAACACCACATTGCAAGCATCAACTGAGGGAGCCCACCCAGCTCCTTGGGCGTGCAACATAAGTGCCAAATCCGGACAAATCTACAGGTCAGTTGGGGGGTCAGGATCCATGGAGGTCTAGCCCTCCCCTGCAGAAACGACAGGCATAGCACGAAATTCAAAAAAATCGCAGAGCAAGAAAAAATTGACGTATACAAAATGTTATTACAGTAGCTATAATTAGATAATTTATTAAAATTAAGATATTAATGAACATTATTTAGTCTATCCCTTCATGAATATTATGCAATTTAGAATATAATATCAAAAATATATTATAACATTATCCAAGTGATTGAATTTAATAAATGTTTTGTGTTGTTACATGAGAAAACATAATAAATATATTCTCACTAAAGCCTAGTGTTACTTTGATAAATTATATATCTTTTTATAATCTTTAACTTGTTTGTCACCCCTTTTAACAAAATGTTATCTTCTAAATTCAGTAAACCTTTATAAAACTCTTTCTTTTAAAATCTTGAAATGTAGTAATAACATAATTTTACTTAAATGTCTTTAACAATGAAAACAACAATTAGTCTATATTCAAAATCTACCTTTTTATTATAATTAATTTTAGTTTGATTTTAGCATCATTATAAATTTGCCTAAAAATTAACCAATATCTATAACACATCATTAACCATTTTTTATGATTAATTTTTATACTTCATCAATTTCAACATCTACGCAAATTAATTTTCCAAAAAGTTATAAATTAGAATGCACCTTCATTTAGTTGATACATTGTTTCCCTAAGTAAATAGGAAAATAGCATAGAAAATGATCTTTACAAGTATTGTATATTTCCTCCTTGTTATTATAATATTTTTAAATCAAAATTGTGATTGGTTTTCAATATTATATTTGTGTATTATACAATAATTGTTGCGTACACATAGACACAAAATGTCGATTTTTTCATCATTTATTTATATTCTTTATAAATAAATTTTGAGAAAATATGTTCATATATAATATTTACAAGCATGTAACTTTCATACATCTGTTTTGTTATTTCAATATTTAAAGCTCAAAATGTAACTTATTTTAATATTATATTTATGTATTAGACAATAATATAATTATTATTGTATATGCATAGGCAAAATTGCAAAATTGCGACATGTCACTTCATAATTCATCATTTAGTTGGGATGTGAAGCCCAATGGTCACAACCATTCATCTTCTAGAGAGTCTTTGCTTGAAGGCTCTATATGATTATAAATACTGAGTACAGTCCATGCTTGGTGTGTAGTATTTGCATTATTGATTAATAGAAATTACTCCTTGCATTTCTGGTGGACGTAGCCACTTAGTAGTGAACCACGTTAAAACTTGTGTTATGTATTTATCTTGTTTTTTGTTTTAGTTTTTATGTTTGGAGTTCTTAAATATGTTTTCTCTGCTCATTTATAATTAACAATTGGTATCAGAGCTATGGTGAAATGTTGAACATAGATGGAATCCAATTGGGTGGTTGATCCTGGAGATGGGTGCCCTTATTTTTTTTTCAATCCCGAAGCTGGATGCTTTTATGTTATCAACAAACAGGCTGAAGTTTCATATGATGAGGCCGAATCAGATGATGAAGTTGAATCAGTCATTGAAAAATTTATTGGCAATCTAAACTCAGTAGAGAGTGATGTCCAAGTGGAGGTTGAAACCAAACGTCATTGGTGGGATGGCTGGAAAAAAGAAGAGGCTTCGACTGAAGAAGAGGGTTTGAAGTATTCACTGTTTGAAGAAGAAGAGACTGGATTGTTTGCCTTCTAGGATGAGAAGGATGCCCCTCGGGGTGAGGAGGATGCAGTCTCAAATCTGGCGAATGAAGATGATCGTGAAGAAGGTGAGGTCAATAGCTCAAAAGATACCTGTACGAATGAATTGAGAGATCGTAGGAGGAAAATTTTATTCTCACAGAGCGAATATACAATCTGGAAAATGAAGTGGTAGATTTGTGAGAGAAATTTACGAAAGAGTGGGAGTTTTCTACTGAAAAAAGAAATGAAGAGTTGAAAAAGGAATTGGCCGCCCTCAATACAATTTTTACCACATTAGAGAATGTTTCAGGTTCTGTGGATGTGTATGAGATATCATTTGTTCCTCCACAGGTGCATCATGGGTTTGAGCAACAGCCAAAAGGAGAAAGCTTAGTCGTTCAGCCAGAAGACTGAATTTGGCATGAAAATTTGCAGGAGGAGATCAAGAAGAAGGCAAGGCCTTTGGATGATTCCTTGAAGTAGAGCAAAGAGATCCTTGCAACAGCTTCACAGAAGATAGAAAGTCCCATGGAGAAGCGTAGGAATGATGGCACGGTACTGTCTGGAGCTGAGGAAGATATTAGTCGTCATGATGTTGGATATTACTTGAAGCATTTGCAGAGCCTTCAGGCCGAAGTGGAATAGATTGGCAAGACGCAGGTTTCTCCCGCCATGCCCAAGATCAAATGCGATCCTTGTGTGGGTCAAAATTGGAGAAGTGATGCTACGAGTGTCATGGTGCTCGTCAAGTCCAGAGAAGGGGCTCGACGACATGAAATGAGTGGCGCTGGCAAGGTTTTCCAAAATAGAGCAAAAGCCCTTTGCCACAATTGATTGCTAAAAGATGTAAAAATAGTGATGGTTGAGGATGATGCGAGGAACATTGTGTGAAACAATATGGCAAGTTGTAAAGGTCATTGAGGTTTTGATAGTCATAGCTATTCTTGTTGAATTGCAATTTGCAGCAGAGGAGGTTGAGAGAATAAGCGAAGACGTGGGCAAAGAAAAGATTCAAGGTTCGAATCTTGATATAATTCACTGGTGTCCGCCCAACAAGGTGAGAGTCATGACAAGATGGGTGGAATTTCTGGGTGCTGTGGCAACTGCTTATGCTATTGAAAGTTTTAATTTCATCCTTAAAACTCTGTGGAAGGAAATCAGTTTCCGTAGTGGTAATGTTTTAGCAATTTTCTTGAAGGCTTACGTTTTTTATCATACCTTTAATGGATGCTACGTATCCAAGTTATTATACAAAGGAAGTGATGGGTATCTTGATTCGTGAGTTCCAATCTCCTGATGAAGAAATGGAGAAGATTGTCTTGAAAATCGTTAAACAGTGTGTTAGAGCAGATGATGTTGAAGCAGATTACATTAGAGTCGAAAATTTGGATATGCATTGCTCACTTTTAGCAGAGGAAGATGACGGGCTTCTAGATGTTTTGTTTTGGGTTGTGTATGAGATCAAGGACTCTTCTATGAATGAAAAAGAAGTTTATTTTGAACCTAATGGTTTGATGGGCAAGTTTGTGCCAGAGTTTGTAGTAGAAGAAGATATTTTCGAGTCCGGTTTAATTTGGAAAAGGCTTATCTGTAGTGTCTGTGAGCAAAATTTGGCAAAATTGAAGTCTTTAATGCGACTGATTGCAGTGTGAATAAATGAAAATGCAAGGAATGTTGAGAGCATGGCTATGCCGGTTGGGTTTCAAGTGGGAGATTGTTGGGATGTGAAGCCCAACGATCACAACCATTTGTCTTCTAGACTCTTCGCTTGAAGGCTCTATATGATTATAAATACTGAGTACAGTCCATGCTTGGTGTGTAGTATTTGCATTATTGATTAATAGAGATTACTCCCTGCATTTCTGGTGGACGTAGCCACTTAATGGTGAACCACGTTAAAACTTGTGTTATGTGTTTATGTCGTTTTCTGTTTTAGTTTTTCTGTTTGGAGTTCTTAAATATGTTTTCTCTGCTCGTTTATAATTAACACATGTAACATGATTTTTCACACATAGAGAGAGCCATATTCAAAGTATGATCTTTACAAGTACTATCTCCATCTTGTTTTACTATTATAATATTTTAAAACCAAATATAATTAGTTTTAACATTATATCTATGTATACGACACTGATACAACTATTGTCATGTACATGAGAACACATGCAAAATAACAAAATATAACGTGTTTTCCTTCATTAATTTATATTTATACATATTAAAATATATCGTGTTTTCCTTCATTAATTTATATATCTTTGGAATTAGATTCTGAGTATTAGTGTGGGAAAATATATTCAAATACGATCTTCACAAGCATTGTGCATTTGCTCCATCCCTGTAACTAGAATAACACTATAGTTATGTATAAGACAGTGATACAGTTATTGTCATGTCCATATGGACACACATCCAGATATTTTCCCATATATATATATATAACGTTTACATGCACACAAACGTATATGTAGTTTAGTTTTCACGTTTTAGATTTATTGTTTCTGTTGACAAACGGATGGATTGCTCTATAATCAAGAAGTGCATGTTGGAATGGGCGTTTCAGGAAGGGTCTTTCTTTCATTTAGATCATAAGTCCAACCAATATAATTTAGAATATGTGGTTGGAAAGGAAATCTCGATGCTTTAGGGAAAACAAATTTGATGCAAAAATATATGGGAAGATAGGACTTTCAATTTTTTTCTCAATTACTCAGTACTTGGAAGCTTGGAGAAAATAAACCGTCTCAAGAAGATGAGTAAACTCCATAATAATGACTTGATTAGAATGAAAAAAACGAGCCTAAGGATGTATGTGATTAATGCTAGATGTGAGTTCAAATTCAATTTGTCTGGAGATCTTGAACTGAAGATTAGACAAGGGATTTTTGGATATGATGATGTAACCTCTGTTAATATTTTCTGTCCACTTGGAACTGAATACTTTCTTAAAAGGAATGAAATTAAAGAGATGTTGAAAACTTCAGGTAGAAAGATAACACTAATTATTCAACAAATAAAACATAGACAATTTCATCTACAGCATTTAAGATGTAGCCATTTTCATCTACAACATCTAAAGATCTAGCCAATATCATCTAAAAGGTTTAAGATGTAAGCAAGCAATTTCAAGATCTGGTACCAATTGAGGGGTGAGGCTGGGTAAGATAGTTCATACTTATTTCCCTCCATGGCAATAAAGCAGGCTGCTCTTCGGCCAAAAATTTGCATGTTTAGACAGAGACTTCTGTGCATAAAACGTCTTTATGTGCAGTTGGTAGTGTTATTCCATGATTGAATCGGAGGAAAATAATATAAGAAGAAAGTGTAGTGGATGGATGATTTAGACCACTAGCTTTTTAACTTTTACTACCTTCTAGCAGTCTCATATGGTTGGAGTTGAAGAATGGAGATTGCCCTATGGATGGAAAAATAGATGTTTAGATTTGAATATTTTCAAATTATCTCATAGTTTTATTTTCACAATTTTTGTTAGTTAACAACATCTGGAACAAGGTGTAATGTCAGCAGTCATTCCAACGCCGGGGCCCCTTAACCCTAGGTACACATCTATTGAAATATCTATTAAATCTAAAATGCACTTCTAGCAAAAATAACTGTTATAACAATTACATTTCATTCCATGCAATTATTTTGCTGCCATGTAACAGTTGGCTGACATACATCCATGTTTTGACCCATATTAGCTATTTGGAAAAACAGTGATTTATGAGATCATTATACAACACATTCACACAGCTGTATTGCCCACATTTTGGCAGAGGCAAAAATCCCATGTACTACATAACCCATCCATTTTGTAAGACATTATGAAGCTGCAAGCCACTTGAAACCTGCTTAAAGCTCATCTACCTTCCTTTACAAATCAATAAGGCTATATAATAATATATATGTACTATATTGTTCTTGTACCTTGCATATGAATTCATGGCCTATACCCAATGACAATTGAGGAAGAAGGAAAAGAGTATAAGACAATAACTTCATTGCATATAAGCTGCAGAAGTAAGTAACCGCAATGCCATAAAAAATGTCTTCTCCATGTATCCTTTGATGGCAATCACCCCATCAATACTACTAAAATATACTAAACCTTTGTGAATCAATACACTTCTAATTACATTGAATCTTAAGATTTATTTGTGAACTGACTTCAAAAATTACAGTTCAGTAGTAATCAACTACCATAGGGATACATAATAACCACTACCTCGTTACAGGAAGAACATAAATGTCATTCAATACAGTTTCTTCCAAGACCCAAAAAAGAACAGAAGCCACTTTTGGAAATATAATTTCTGTCTAATCTTGGAGCAAAGAGAATTCTGGTTTAAACAAACCTTTATTTTAAGCTAACATCTTGAGAAACATGACTCCGCCACCTGGACCAAACACAATCACTATTTATCACAATGAACCAATATAAACCAAAGAACCTCTCTTAAGATATAACCCGTTCCTTATTATGAAACATTCTGATAAAAAATAAAATGTTAAAACCAGTGAATTAGGCAAACCTTGAGAGAAGAAAGGAGGCAAGCGGACTCAAACCAGAATTTTCAGGAGGGTCAATGTTGGTCTGACTGTTTGAATGTGATAGTTTCCCTGACCCAGAAATCTGTGTTGTTGGTTGTGAGGAGACTTTTGTGAGGGTGCGCTCAGCTAATTCTTGAAGTCCTTTCACAGAAGGTTCTTTGGTACTGCAGTCAACGAATACAAATTGAATTCTGTATAATTTATGAACTTAAAAGTAAAGCTTTATAAGAAGAAAGAAATTTATGTATAGGCAGTACTATTATGAAACTACAAACGGAAGTGTAAAAACATATAACAGACCTGCCAAGCCGTTGAAGTAATCTACTCACTAAAACTTCACAAGCACCAGGGGCTAGGCGTTCTAAATCCATTAATGAGTCAGCTGCATCTGCTGCTGCACGAAGGGCTGGTCCTTCAGAATGCTCAGCAGCAGTCTGCAGTACCCAAAAGAAAAGGAAGTAGATATATATACATGTATGGTTATTGATGATATATGACAGTGACCTTTGCCACCCTCACTTACAGCTCTCAATAAAATTAAAATCTTTTATCTTTGTTCCATGTTACAAAACTCTGTTGCATTCCATTTTACATGTTACCTGTATGTACATTTAGATTTATTGTTTTCATTCCAAATCTAAGTTACTGGTTCGGGTATGGGAGTGAATATATATATGTGTGTGTGTGTGTGTGTGTGTGTGTGTGTGTGTTCAAAATTATAAATTATAAGTACAAGGACACTCATAATTGCAAATCAATAGAATATTTAAATACCTCATATTATCATAATTTGCAAAAATGAAAATACTCAAGTCTCAAAATGTCATTACACAATGAAGATTCAAAATTGCAATCAATTTTTAATAGTCTTCATATTCTTCTTCACCAAAAGTATCAAGGTCAACTTTGGTTCAATTTCATTTGAACCACAATCAATAGGAGTGCCACCCCCACTAGCTGTGTCATGTGCAAACGCTGCCTCATCTATAGAGACTTTGGCAAGTTGTGCAACTATAGAATCTATATGAGCACACTTAGGGGTTAGATCCCAATTCTTTGTCATGCCCTCATTGTATTCCAGTGTCCAATGTGACAAGAGATGAAGGTTGGACTG
Source organism: Cryptomeria japonica (assembly GCF_030272615.1). Lineage (NCBI taxonomy): Eukaryota > Viridiplantae > Streptophyta > Pinopsida > Cupressales > Cupressaceae > Cryptomeria > Cryptomeria japonica. The sequence continues at coordinate 336,465,969 of NC_081412.1, forward strand.
TACATCAACTAAATTCTCTTCTTTTTTGGCACCTAAACGGTTGCACTTGATCGAGTGGATGGATTATGTACGCCAATTCCACTCAGCTGATGAAAATGGTCTGACTGTTTGAATGTGATCGTTTACACATTCATTCATTTGCATTGTGAATCTCTTTGGTGTCAGAATTTAAGTATATGGCATAGTGAGCACCAAACCTAGACTTCATATGGAAATCGTAAAAAGGCTGACTTGAACTAACCTGCTATCACAAATTTCCAGCAAGGCCACCTTGCTATTGAATGCTCTCTACAAATTTTATGTCATGTATATTTACATAACTAGAATTAGTGTCTTTCATTAGGGGATAAATTGGTCATTAATTTTGAAGAAGGTTCAACGCATTGATATTGGTAAGCCATCCTTGCTGAATTTGGCATAATAACACCATTTTTATCCCTTTGCTTTTATGTCCTTGTCACTCTTGAAAACCTAGTCATGGTGTTGCCCAACCTTGATATGTCTCTTTTTCTAGAAAGAAGAAACCCTATTCAAGAAAGACAAAACTAAAGAAATTATATCAATGTCCACAAATGACCAAAAGTAGGTTAATGGGACTCGAGAACAACAGGATGCATATACAATAGAGAGAGAGTTCTTGGAAGAGAAACCTAGAAATGTCCCACCAAAGGATTAAACAAGGTAGAGAAGTAGAAAATACAAAATAATGGGGGACCACCAAAACAAGAGGTCAGCAAAAAATTATTATGACCTCAAGGAGTTGCAATGACCTTTATCCCTTTTCCCAACAATAATTCACATGAGAAAAATTTCCCTGAAAAATATTTTCCTTATCCATGGAAGCCCTACCTTCCTATCCTTGTGTTAGCATTTTAATTTGCCTGTTTCATGACTATAGAAAACATGATAGTTGGTAAAATTTATTTTTTCATTAATAGGAAAAACTCCTTAGAAACTAAACTAGCCCTCAACACTAAGATATAAACATAATATAAATAACACTACATAATATTATTTTGGGGATTTGTAATGTGAAATGAACAAAATAAGCTCCTGCTCTATCTTTTTGCCTTAAACATGGGAACAAGTTTTGAAGTAGTTTGAGATTTTATAGATTATATGGATTAGCTTCAGCTATTGAATATAACACCACCACACCTACTCTAGCTAAAAGAAGGAACCTATATGCATATGCAAACATGATTTTGAGAGGAATAATAATTTATACAAATAACAATAGACACCCCAAGGATAAAACCACAAAGTTGTAACTTAGATAGCTAATAGCAGTACAAAGCTTGATATTAACTACCTACTTTTTATCTTACCACAAAAACACAAGATGAATTTAGATAGACACGTGAATATGAAAATCACTTACTCCAGAAATAATTTCAACAATAGAAGTCTACAATTTTTTGTGCTCCAGACACTTAACTATGTTACCCACCATTTTCAACTAACTTGGAATGTACCCTTTGGTCTTGAGGTCTCTTTTATATTGGGTTGCGTTTCACATGCCTTAATTTTAAAAATGCCCGATCGTCTGATCATCCTCGTTTTAGGTGTCAACTCTTATTTTTGTCTAAAGGGCCCCACCCTTGCTTTATCGGTTTATTGTCCTTCGATGGAAATGCAGCCCACTAGTTTTCATAGTTATCGAGTCTCGTTCCACCCGATCCCCGACCTTCGATAGTGTTATGTAAAAGGGGTCCTCATAGGTCCCATATCGGCCGATTGCACTCTTAGGACTTTTCTGCACACACGTTCTGTTGTTGCATGATTCTTGAAGTGTCCGATGGCTTGATTCTCTGATAAAGGCATTCCCACAGTCGATAACCTATGTGGTGACATCAACATAGTACCAATTTGCAATGTGATAAATAAAGCATTAATTAAATGCTTCATTTCAAATATCAAGACAATACGACAACCGCCGAAATGAATGAATTAATTGCTTGAGTCACACATATGTATGTCACCTTTGTTCTGTTCATTTGCATTTGAAATCTCTGGCGAATTTGAAGGAGCACTCAAGCGAAAGCACGAAAACCAGGTTTGAGACGAAAGGTTTTCCTTAATTCAAATTAATAGAATTTTAGTTCTCCTTATTTCCGCAGAAAAGTTAGAGGGGGGTTTGGCAATTTAGCATTCATGAACATCTGTGTTTCCTGCAATTCTTCTCCATTGTATCCCAATTCGAGTTTCCATTCTTTACTAGATGTCGGCCTTCCCAATTGGAACAATAACTCGGCTTAAAACCTGAACTCAGGGATTGGACATCTATCCTGAATTGGAACACGTATTACTTGAAATGGGCCAGCACAATGTGTGCACTAAGTTCCAATAAAAGCCATTCTATTCTACTGCAGCAAAGGAAATTACTAAAATTACTAAGCTGACAAACAGGAACTTTGTTCGCCTTTGGTTGTAGAAACAGTCACAGGTTCTGGTTCCAGTGGTTGCAGGAACAATCAAATGCTAGAACAACAACTACAGAAAAATAAAACTAACGTAACAAAAGACACAGGATTGCTCACCAAGTGGGCCCCCTTGAATGAGCATGTCCAGAATTCAAGTAGTCTTATATACTTAAAACACCATCACTTTATTTATCATTTCATAATTTGTTACATACCATGAAAACAAAGAGAATACTGTCTAACCCCCGCGAGGAGGTCCAAATCTTTATTTATAGGAAAGATATAACAAACTACTAACTACCTAACCATGCCCAAGAGAATAGGCGGAAGTTTTATTACAACAAAGAAAGAGTCAACCACAAAGATTGTGGGACATTCATCATTCATAACCAAGAATATAGCACAACGGTTCCCACTAGATTGCCGCCTATTGGAGACAACCATAAATAAATCTTGAACTGTTTAAAGCCGAGTTATTGTTCCACCTTGCTCATCGCTTTTAAAGCTTACAACCGCCTTGACTCTGGCTTTAATTGGCTTGAATGGCACGATCCTCCTTTCTGGCATGGTTTGACCGCTTCTGCAGCTACCTAAATGTTCCTGCATCATGAGTTAAAGCACACAAACACATACGTATCCATATCCTATCAACCATAACATTCATTCATCCTCATATAAAATTATCATAGTAATTCTCATAGCTGCAGGAATATATTTAGCCAAAACAATACAAAGTTCGAAAGGTTCGGTTGTTCATCATGCATAGGATCAAAAACCTCTAACACATCCTATACTCTAAAGTCTAAACATTGTCTGATTACACAACTTAAACCATGAAAAACATAACAAACATGGACACAAAAGGGGCTATTAATTCAGCTCATCACTAGAAACCCTATCTTTTTTCTCTTCGGTTCATATGGCACCCAAAATTTCTCAGCCAATAGAGAGTAAGATGGATAATATTAAGGATACCAAAATAGGGCCATTTGTAATGCATGACATCCATAGGACGTTGCAGAATCCAGAAAAGTTCCCTATCACACAAAAGATCGTAGAATCCGCCTTGTCTCAAGTTGGGGGTTACCCTTCAGCTGTTGCATGTCTAGAATTGGTTCTCAATTGTATACAACATTATCACCTTGAATCCGGTGAGATTTGGAACACATCAAGCTATCATAGCTAAAATTGACACAAATAATGTCGCTCTTGCATTGCATATTCCTGAGAGGGAGGACGAGGTGAATCTTTCTCTACAGTCGGGATGGGAATTCTTTCAAAATCGAATAGATTGGTGTCTTTCTATTATTGCTTAGGGTTGGTTGAGAATCCCTCGACCTGGCAAATCTAAATTACCCTCCCGAATAAAGAGATGATATTACAAACATTATTGTTTTGTTGTGCCCTGTTGTTGGTAAACCTGGAACACTCAAACAGTGGATGTGTCAGTTCATTTTCACTGTCTGTGATGACATAAATCAAGTAGATTGGGCAAAATTGATAAGCGACTCACTCCATGAACATATAATAAAATTCAATGACAGGAAACAATTTCACTTATGTTCTATTCTTTTCTATGTGCTAGCTGTTGGGAAGATGTCTTGGTTAGGTTTGAGACAGGTGGGTTATCTTGTAGACAGTGCTCTTGTGTATAATTGTTTCCCCCAGTTGCAAAAAGAAGAAGGCATGAGAAATTTTTCTCGCGTCTATGACACTTTCTTCATGACACTCATGAGATATATTGAAGGAGATCCTGAGAAGAGATTTTCAAAGGAAGCTATGGCCCTAATTAAGAGCTACGACAACTTCAATATTCAGTTTAAAAGTTTTTCATATTTGAGAGTCGGAGGTTATGAAAAGGCACCCTTGAAATTACCCAAGTATGCCTTCGACTATCTTGTCTTCTTGGAGCTTTGCCGTTAGATGACATTTGTGAACATTAAATATGTTCAAATGAGAAAGAAAGGATACTCCTTTCCCCGAGTTTATCTCATTTTTCCTATAAAAATAATGAATCCGCCAAGTTTTTTGATAAGTTATTAGCTGAGTTTGGTCTTCGTTCTCTACCCATGAGAGCCAATTTGGATAGTAAAGGTTATGTTTGACGCAATTTTTACGAGTCTACCCAATATGTTCATGTGCCTAGGCTAGAAGACTTTTGGGAGGATTGTGTTGATGAAAAGGAAGTCTTCAGGAGAAATTTTATGAGATTGACTTTAAGTCAAATGGTTGCCTTCAATGTTATTTCTCCAGTACTTGAACATGTTGTAGATGATGGTTCGGACATGATAGATAATTCATATCAAGGTGCTAATTTACCTCCTTTTCAATGGTCAGAGAATGAAGAAGATACTGATGTTAATGCCAGAACTTCTCAGGTACTGAGTAGATCACGCGCTTGGTTGGACCATAAGGTCAAAACTCATTTTGGCTCTTCATCACATAAGGAGACGCCTAAGGAAATTGATGCTACTACTCAGACCTCTCAAGGAATAAAAGCAAAGGTGACATTAGAAGCTAATGTATCTAGAACAAATTCACAGTTTTGTGGAGATAATGACCCTCTTGAGAAAAGCCAAAAGTTAAAATCAGTTTGTGAAGCAAGTACTATGACATCATCTAAGAAAAGGAGAACATCTATGCAACAACTTGTAAGCTCTAGCGAGGAGGATGCTCAGCTTCTTGACCAGTTGGGAGAGAAAAATCTTCTAGTCTCTCTAACTGATGATGTGGAACCACAGACACCTGTATCTAATGTTTTTGTACTGCCATTTGTTGCAACAGAGCTAGAAAATGAAGGGGCAGATGAGGACGTGGGGGCTAGTTAGTTGTTTTCTTAGTTATTTTGTTTTAATTTTACATTTTCCTTGCTCAAAAACTATTGGTCCTGGTGGACCCTCTCTTTTTTTAAGTTATGTTTTAAAACTCTCTTTAGTCATCTGTCTTCAAGAAGCCGTTATTTTTAATTAGGTGGATACTGAAACTATTTAAGTGGGTAGTGAATGAGTTAAAGGGTTCCGTTCTGATCTATTTTGCTTTTAGTTTACAGTAGCATTGCATACTTTTGAAAAAGTTAATTGAATTCTGTTTGGAACAGACTTTGTGCTATTTCAAAAAGAATTTATGTTTATATTTGATTCTATTATCTCATATCAAGATTTGAATGATTCAGTGAATGTTTGAGTATCTGTTCTTTGATCGTAAACTTTGTATTATGATGGGAATGGTTTCTTGGATCAAGTTGAGTTAAAGGTGAATATTATGCATACTGTTGTTGCTGGATTCTTTTCTATGTGATAATAATAAACTGGTAGCTATCTTTGTATGGATGCTGGTAGATGATTTATATTCAAATCTGGTGGAAGTTGTCCTTCATACTTGTTGTGCGTTGCACACGCTCCCTGTTGCCGACAGGGTCCCCCTCTTTTTTGGTCTTTTCACCTTCGCCCTGTTGAGTTCTGCGCAAGGTGTCTTGCGTCCTTTTTGAGCGTGCCCGTAATCAGTCCAGGAGATGATGATGTCATGAGCGGAAGCCTGGGAGTCCGCAAGGTGAGTTTAACGCTCGGGCGTTGAAATTCCAAGAAGATTGCTTAAACTTGTAAAGTCGCCTAAGTTAGGTGAGAAATGGCAATTGCAAAATTCCCAAAGTGATGAAACGTCTAAAGGTCGCAAAAGACCCAAAGTGCCGATTTTCACCAAAAGGATATAGAAGGGAGAAAAAATTGTTAAAGTGTCAAAACTTTGCAAAGTGCCTAGAAATCTTGAAATTTGCCAGTATTGGATAAAATGCAAGAATTTATAAGTTTGTAAAGTGCCTAGAAACCCCGAACTTCGCACTAAGGGGGAAATTTTGCAAGAGTTTTCAAAAGTTTTCAAACCTCCTAAAATCGCCGAAATTCGCCAAAAGGAGAAAAAAATGTCAAAATGTCAAAACTCTGCAAAGTGCCCAAAACTCCGAAATTTGCATTAGAGGGGTAAGGTGCGAAATGTTGAAAATTTGCGAATTGGCTAGAATCGCCGAAGTTTTCAAAAGGCTAATAAAGTGCTAAAATGTCTAAGTTCGCAAAAACCACAAAAATTCCCAAGTTCGCTGTAAAAGGCGAAAATGTCAAAAAGTTTTAAAGAGTTTTTAAGATGTGTTATATCGCCAAAGTTTGAAAAAGACCCCCAAAACGAGCAGTTAATAGTTTGCAAACCCCCCTCATTCGCCGAAATCGCGCCAAGGTAGGATCGCAATGTTTTAAAAGTTTTTCAAAATGGGCAAAATCGCCGAGGTTTTCATCCAAGTCTAGAATCACGATTTTATTAGAGTTTGAAAGGAGCAGGTCTTCACAGAAATCGCATATTTTAAGTTTGCAAACGCTCTCATTTCATCGAAGTTTCAACTTATAAGGAAATCGCAATTTTTATAAATTTTAAAAGTTTTCAAAAACCACCTAAAGCCCCGATTTTCGCTAACGGAGGGTGAAATGTCAAAAGAGTTAAGTTTGCAAAGTGGCTGAGATCGCCGAAATTCGACATCTAGAGGATAAATCGCGATCTAGAAGTAAAATCGCTTCCTATTTCCGCCGAAGTTCGCATGAGGGCAGGATCACGGAGTTTGTAAGTTTGCATTAAACCTTTGCAGTCGCTATCAGAATGCCAAAGTTCGCGTCAAGCTAAAAAATTGCGAAGTCTATAAACCTTGTGAAGTGTAAAACGCTATAAACCCATTCTCAATGCCAAAGGCAAGATCGCGGAGGAGTATGAAGGTTTGTTTGCTAAGAGAGTAAAACGCCCTAGATGCCATAGAGGAGAGAAAACGCAGAGGTTAAAGTTTGAAAAACATTGCAACCCCCCCCGAAGTTTGCCATTAAAATCGCAAAGTGTAGAGCTTGCAGCAAAAGCAAAATCACCAAAAATTCCAACCAAGAAACTCTCCCATTCCAAATTTGCAAGCTGTGCATTTGTCTTTTCAAAAGCATAGGGCATAAGAGAGGCATTTTTCAAATTTCAAAGGAAATCATTCCTGCAGGCCAGATTGTGCGGATTGACACCATTTATTTTGCCAGGTAAGCTTGCTGCGACTCCCTTGGAATCATTCAAAATTTATGCAAAATTGATCAAATAATTAAGTCTTTAAACCGCATCTTTTCCCGTTTGAAAAGCATCAGGCAAAGCAATTAAAATCAGAGTCTATTCCTAGGAGTTAACCAAGAACGAATTTTTCAAACTTAGGGAATATTTAACCTCATCCATTTTTGAAAATTGATCTTAAAATGTCTAAGTGCAAATTTAGCAGTCAAAATCGCCTGAATCCTTAAACCGCAGCCGAATAAGTAAATTTTTAATCAAAGAGCTTCATAATGTTCATGTTCAAATTAATCAAGCTTTTTTGCTGAAGTATGCTTTCTTCAAAATTCGGTTTTCAATTGATCCTTGTGTGCTAACGTATCCCTTTTATCTAACCCGTTTTGTTTCCTTCATCTCGTCTTGTAATCCGCGTCCGACTGTGCAGGATAGATGCCTAATCTGCGGTAGAGTCCTCAAAGACCTTTGGTGCAGCCGAAACGTCCCAAGCATCCAAATCAGACATCCCTCGCAAAGTCGAAAAGATGAAATATCAGTATCAGAGGGGAGGACTGAGGGAATCAAAGGTTCAAAGTGTATGGGAAAATGTAGGTGATACTGACCTAGGCCACATTGATATTCAAGATTTCAGAGACAAAGTTCTCCCCTAATGCCTATGGCAGACCGAGGTGAATGATGGAAAGTGGTATCGCCCAGGCAGCAGGATTTCCCCCGTCAGTGCATAATTATGAGCTGGTTGTAGAGCCTGCCCGGCATTACCAACCAAACACCAGATTGGTGCTCCTTGAGAGTATGGTCCTAGCTGACTTCACTCCTGAGGCCATTGGTGACGCATTTGACATCCCCTTCTCGAACAACCCCATAGCAACAACTATAGATGAAGCACAAGTAGCATATGATATGAACCCTGCCAAATGCAGAACATTGATAAATGAGGAGTGGTACAAGGAGAGAAGACCTCCAAGCATCAGAATTGGGAAAAAGACCCCTAGAAGCGACTTTCACAATGAGCATGGAGATATGGTCACATTGCTCAGTAGGGTTATGGGACTCCCCCAATCTAACTACTTTGAAGAGTGGATGTTTTACTTTACAGAGCAGGTCTTTGCCAAGAAATCCAAGTTCGACTGGGCCCAGATCATAAGTGACAACATCCATACCCAGTTGGTCAAACTTGAAGAGAAAAAATACTTTACCATGACATCCTATCTAGTCTATATGTTCGCCCGAAACCAGCCACTGCCAGGTTTAATCATGAAGGGTGAAATTGGGAATGGGCCCAATCAAGTGAAGGTGTACAATTGTTATCCACAATTACATTATCAGGACATAGCTCAGAGGGAAAAGAATAGCCCCGCTTATGCAATTGGTCAGTATGAGCGTGTCAATGACGCCTTCACAATGCGCCTGGTCACGCTAATGCAAGGAGGACTACACATAAGGCTCTCAGAGCAAGCTACCATTTTGGTACAGAGGTACGACACCTGGTTCATTCAGTTCCCAAGATTCTCCTACATCCGAATAGCTGGCTTTGAAGGCACTCCTTTCCGACTTCCACGATATCCAACCGACAAAATAGTTCTTCTGGAAGTTGCAAGGCAAGCACGTCCGGTGAACAGTTTACTCAGAGACAAGAAGCAGTCCCGATTCGCCTTCCCTATGATTATAGGTAACCTTGATGTCCATTTAAAGAATCCAGCTCATGCCGAAGAATCCCTTGCTGAGTTAGCCTCCTATGGCCTACAAGAACATTTCCCAAGGAAATGTTTTGATCATGACAATCTGGCAAAGAGAGCCTACGGCAGGCACTATAGAGCAAAGGAGTCAATTGAAGACTATTTGGAAGAATTGCTCTAATGACTATGAGGTTCGATGGCGCGAATATTCAAGGCTAAGTGTGCAGCAAATGCGACTTTATGAATACCGTCGGGTCACGGATTAGTTAACAGATTCTAGAAATTGCTTACAAGTCCGGGAGTTTGAGGCAGTAAGACATCTCTTGCCAGGCATCGATTGGTCACAGGATCCAATCACTGATTTTGAGGCAATCATGGCAGCCCCAGGAAGGTACACTGATCAGTGGTTGCACTAGCAGATTGAGCGCTTAATTCATGAGGGAGTCCAGTTCACCTACCATATGATGAGTAGCCCTGATTCTCAGTCCTCTGAAGATGAGGGAACCTCGAGTGCACCAAAGGAAGAGGTTGAAAAGCCCGAAAAAAGGAAGAAAGCCAAAGCCAGCAGAGGAACTTGGACATCAAAAGACCCCAGTTCATCTGATGATGTAATTGAACTTGACTATATACCTGCTCCGCCTTCCCAAAGCGATGTTGATGCATTCGAAGTTGATGATCCTCCTGCACAAGACAGGCTAAATACAGAGGTGAGGGTCATTGAGTCTACCGAACCTAAGAATCAAGTTGAGGAAGGAGAAATTTCGTCCACTCAAGGGCTTGAGATGCATGAACCCACCCAGGGGAGCCGCCATGAATTGCAACTACATAGTACTACCAAGGATGACTCCACTCTTGAAGGAGAGCAAAGGGCAGATGAGACCCGCAAGCCTGATAGAACCGAGGAACAGCCATCACATGAAGATACCAGACAGTTGTTCAGCGAAGTAGGAGAGAATTCAGCTGCAAGCAAAGGACTTGACACTTCCTCGACTCCTCCTGTAACAGAGCAGCTACAAATATGCAATGAGCCATACCATCCGGGCAGATCATACCTCAAGATTGGTTAGTTGCTCGAGCTGAGTGAAAGGCAGCCACCAAGCCACCTATCGACTTGGAGGACATTTTCTCGCGCATAGGCGAAGCAAAGTCCAAAGGGAAGAAAAAGCCTAAAGCATATTCCCGGATAACCAAGGATGAACAAAGGAACCGTACCCTCTATATCGCCACCCCCCCGGTCGATAAGCTAGCAGATCAAGTTATACTGGCTGATTATAGCATCACAACCATCCCAATTGGACGAGCCACCAAGGAACAAGAAAGGGAGGAATTCAAGGACTCCGTGCAAAACATGCTCAGGCAACTCGAAGAGATAACTGTTGAGAAAGACATGTATCGAGTTCGTGTTGAGCAGGCAGAGGGGTACATTGATCAACTACTGAGACCATTGCATAATGCCCCCGAATCCCATGTTCCCTCTAAAGCATTGGCGCAAAGGATCACCACAGAATTTGAAGGAGCACAAGATACCGCCAAGGCTGTCAAGGAATAGATGCGAAGCATTAAAGAAAGGGGAGCTAATCATTGAAGAGGTAAAGGAAATGGCCCACCACCGAGAGACCATTTTGGTCAAGCTGCTCGAGGTGAAGCGGGAATGCCTCAAAGTCCATGAGGTGGTTGCTACAACTCTTCCTCTCATAAGGGCTCTTTTCTGGACCCAAGCACAGATTCTTACATTCTCCGCCATCCTGGACCCCCATGACATCAACATTTTTAAAGAATGGTACTGGACTATCACTATGAAGAGTGAGACAAGAGAAACCATTGACAGAGTAGGCGGAATGAGATCAAATTTTGAAGAACATGGAGGAACTTGGCAAGACAATCCTCCGATCAATGGTTTTGGGTTGGAAAAATGATCTGTCCAATGACGTAGTGCAACCAAACTGGGAGGAAAGATTGAGAACGGATAAGATCACCTACTCCACTGAGGACCTGGATTTTGCCGGTAAATTACATTCAGACATTTTGAGTTTTGAGGCTAATCGGTCCACCTGGCAAGATGGTTTAAAGCACGTAGATCGTCATCTGGAAGGCATGCAGTATAAAAATACGTCATCCCCCTATGCCTCAGTTCACGGTGTTGTTCCAGCTGTGCATCAAGTTTCAAGAGTATGTTCGTGAAGAACGTGCAGCAGGTCGGGACCTTTGGAAAGAGTGTTTGCATGGCGAGGATGAATTTTTAGTAAAGGGATATGCAGCTGGAAAAGAAAAAGTGCTTTTTTAAAATGCATTTTTCTTTTTAATCTGAAAAGGCACTTTTTGGCCTTAAAGTTCATATTTGACTGCCAAGTCAGCTGTAAACTTTAAACTCTGAGCATATGCACTTTTTGAGTTGTTATGGATAGTTATTAATTACCTTTTTTAGGTAGTTATTGCTCCCCTTTGGGTGGTTGCTGATATTTACCTTCTATTTATGGGTATGGGTACCTTTTGTACAAATGAATCTGGGCCACTTGTTTAGTTTAAATCTTGGCCATTCATCTATTTCTGGAAATCTATTTAAAGGGACTGATTTTCCCTTATTTTTGTAAGAAGTTTAAAGATTGTTGCTGAAGCTCTGGCGAAATTTACACAAGATTAATGGAAAATTAAGGCTGTTTCATTTCCTTGTGAGTGCATGGTCTCTTTCTTCACCATTTAAATTATTCTGTTATGTCATTTATTTTCAAATAGCATTTTTTAGGATAAACATCTGATAGAATCCTCACTGTTCATACCATTAAGGACTGACTGATTGTCACTCCCCCTGCATGGTTAATCTGAACCCACTTATGTGCTCAGTTCGGTTATTAAACAATAAGTGAATGAATGTTAAAAACAATTGATTTTCAACAATTTTGAAGGTTGTTGTGAATCCATTATATGGGGATGGTTTTGATAGTATTATGCTAAATGTGGCTTGTTTATGGATCAACCCAACTCCCAATTTGTGAGATATTAAAGCTTTGACTTCTCCTTGATCAAATTGTGGAAATGAGTAAATTAAAGGTTTTATTCAACCTACATGGAACATGATTTCTGGGTTTTGGTTATGGCTGTCTTATCAGTGATGTGGCAAAGTTTCACAGTGAAATGTTATCCAAAGTGAATGTTATGCATCAACTTTGTTTTGACATCAGCAAAATTTACCAGAGAAATTTATAACATCAAACACTCTTTAAGTCCTCCACTTAATTGTGGATTGAATTTATGAAGTGAATGTAGATTCATCAATGAAGACATTCCAAAGCCAATTGAAGTTTGACAAAGTTATTACTTATGAGTTTTTCTTAAAGGGTCAATGAGCACTAGTTCCAAGCATTGGTGGCAAAACAATGCCTAAATGCACTATATGTTTTGGGATGTTACAGGGAGAAATTTTAATTGATCCTTAACATGCATATCGACCCCACTCAATTGGTCTGCGACTTCCCACTAAAGGAAAAGGTTATTCTAGCCTATTTAGTTAGTTAATCACTATTCAAGTGATGTTGTCAAGCTTCTTAAACTAATTGGCAACTTCAATAAGTTTGGCAAGACACCAATGAAAGAGCAAAATGCAATGTTATCAGTGCTTTTGGCAACTTCGTCAACCTAGTCAACTATTCTAAATAACCGATGAACTTCCATACTGATATTTCAATCCCAAAATAAATACACTATCAGTCATTCCACAAAGTTTTTGAAGCATCTAAATGTGCCGATGAATATATTACTCAGTCATTTTATTAAGTTGTTTAAGTTATCCAAAAGACCAAAACCTAGACGAGATAGTTATTATAACTACCAAGAAACTAAACATAAACATATCTACCCGTGCGGACAAGAAGCCTTGAAATGGTGTATGGACATCAACTAAAGAATAACTGACTAAGATCATGACCATCCCAAAAGACTAGTACGTGAATGTGGAATCCTAGAAAGAACTCATCAAAGAAACACTATCTGATTGGTGCATGTTTGCAGGCGAAAGTCACAGCTTTTACTCATTTTATTGGTTGAAAAGTCTTTAGAAGCTTTCGCCTCATTGCAATTTGCAGTTGTTAAGCTTCTCTCTCTCTCCCTCACACCGATCTGTGTGTGTTGAACAGTGCATGACACCCATTCAAAGCATAAAAGATAGAGGACTTTGTCAAATAATATAGCTGGAAATACGACTTGTAGCCATGCATGCAAAATGCGGAATTATAGACCATGCACCTAGGTTATTTGACCAAGTACCTCACAGAGATGTCACCCCAAGGAATGCAATAAAATGATTACAGCAGTGCATTCTTAGTGAATGGAGGTTGTTCATACTTTGATCACATGAGTAATCATTATTGAATTACACCTATAGTTGATCATTGTATGTGCAGGCTGAACTCCATACCCGTGTGGCTATCTTGACAACACTCCAAATCTTGTTATTAAGATGTGAGTTAAACCTGCAATCTATGGCGGTTGTGTGGAAGTGTATTCTTGGTGCTTGCAGGATGTATATGAATGTAAGATGCTTGTATTTTCAATGACACTGTGGTATGTAGTTGGGTCAAAGGCCGTACAAGATATGTGCTTTTTATAGAAACAGAGGTTGTGTTTCAATGCTTTCAAAATAGGTGAGCTTTCTTAAGAGCAATAAAAAGCTAGCTTGCCGGTTCGGGTTCGGGCACTGGTTCGAGTTTGAAGAACCAGTACGCCCGTACGGCAAAATTTTGAAAAGGGCTTTGGGTTTGTTTGGGTTTGTTAGTACAAAAACATGTAAATTTTTTATATATATATATTTTAATATTTGTGCAGCCTATAAGCATGAATTAAGATTAGCATGTCACATAGCATCATATAAACAGCAAAACAAACATAAACTTTAATCATAGCATCATGATCATACCATAATAGCATCGTATACATTAAGTTTAATATCAAAATGACAAAATATTCAGGTATCCCTATCTCAATAGTAGATTTCAATTGGGTATATCTCATATCTTGCGCCGCAGCTCGCACTCAGAAACTGGGCTCCTTGTTTTGTAGAACAACAATTGCTCAGATTTGCTCTTGCTCTAGCCAAACATGTTCTGCAACCTTGTACTAATATATATCTCCAACACTGAACTAAACCATATAATGTTCCACTAGCATTATATTTGGCTGTTCCAGCAGCGAAACGCTTATTTGCAAGGATGTAAGCTTTCTCAGATAGATTTGATAGAAGGCTGCTGGCTGTGTTCTCGAAAGCATCTCTACTTTTAGTAATATCCATCATGTTCACCAAGAGAATTCTTTTAGTATCTAGTCTTGAAATAAAATTAGAATTGTGATAGTGCATGAAACAGTCATCCAACCATATTTTCCCACCTATGTCGTTGGGGCAAAGGTCGGGAAGGGTTTTATTTGCTTCCATTGCACATTTTGAGCATCTATTTGCTGATATAGTTCCAGTGCACTGGAGCATACCGTAGACCTTACTGGGAGATTGGCCATGGAGAGAAGTGTTAAACCCTGAATTTTTAGGTGCATTAAGATATAGATCATTCATAACTAGGTTTAAGTTTGTGGGAGGTGAAAGTTGAGGAATTATCATGTGTGCCATGCGTAGATACACATGATTGATGGAAATTTTTGTACAAACAGCAAAAAGAGGACGAACCACCAAAGCGGAGTTGAAAAAAAAAAATTTGGCATAAGAAATCACTTTTTGGGCCGCCTAGACACATGGGTTCGCTTTGGGTTCTCTGTGGTTCTCTTTGGTTCAACCTGGGTTTGACCCAGGACGAACCACCTCTAGGTTTTAAGAACCCTGGTTGAACCCAGTCAAACCAAGCCCAGAACCACAAACTAGTTCGAACCAGAACCAGAACCAGAACCCGAACTAGGGGGGTCCAGAGGAGAACCCGATAACTCAGAAAAAAAGTTATTCGAGGGACTATTCCTGTGTCGCAATTAAGGATGTCAATCCACATTGATGTAGATGACTTAAAAGATGAGTTTTGCATAAAAATATTACAAATTTTATTATAGACTTTGTGAGAACTTTCTAACAAAGATGCATGAAGAAATATATGAACTTGCTGCAATGCCTCATTTCACTTGGAGATAATATTATCAAGAGAATCTATTTGAAATGGTATTTACTATGGAAGCAGAATTATATCATGCTTATTGATATGGGAGGTTCTTCTTGAATAATAATGTCACAGATGGTTTCCCAAGACTCATTTCGATGAATTAAAAGCAGTGTTCCACGGGCGTTGGGGACGGGGGGACCAAGAGCCTAAGTTTGGGGACGACGAGGAGGGGGGGGGGGGGGTGTTGGCGAGGTGGTGGTGCTGATATAGTTATACATATACATATAGTACTTGAAAAACTATTTTTGAAAAGATGTATGACATTATTACGGTATAAGAATTACATTTCAAATGAGACTATAGGAAATTTGAAATACTAAATCTAAATACCAAGATTTCTAAGTTGTGTTGTCATATGGAGCCTAATCAGACTCAGAGGTTAGATTTTCCCTACTTCTATCGGCGCAGTTTCCCCCTATATTTTTCAACGGGGGTTTGGGGGCAACGCCCCCAAGTTGGGGTCGAGGGGCATTGTCCCTTGCGGGGGCGACAGGAGACGTCTAGGCGTCTCCCCGTCCCTTGAGAGACGTCTGCACGTCTCTCGAAGGACAGGGAGACGCCCAAACGTCTCCCAAGGAGACGTGGAGGCGTCTCCATGTCTCTCTTGGAGGCGTGGAGATGTCTGCCCGTCTCCGGCAGCGCTTGGGTGGCGGTGGCGGGACGGCGAGGGACGTCGCGTCCCCGTCCCCCTATCCTGGAGACACGGCCAAAAAGGGGGGGGGGGGGGGACGCGTCCCCGTGGAACACTGATTAAAAGTGATGAACATCTCCATAGCAACGAACATGCTTACTAAGATAAATGCAAGGTTGAAAGAATTAGTGAAATTTCCACTAAGCTTGTGTGACAAAATGCACATTTCAAGGCAAAAGAAGTTCCTTTGAGATTAACCTCAATTTTTTCCATTAACAGGTGGATCCTTATTATATAATATTCTTATTATCCATTATTCATAATATATTATCCATTATTATTATTCGTTACATTATAATATTCATTTATTAATATATTATCTCATTATTCTTCATTATATCATAATATTATATTATTATTCATTTAATCCATTAAAATATATTCTATTATTAAAACCATTTTCCAAACCTCCTACATATCAACTTCACCCTCTATTTATCATTTTCTACTCTTACCTATTTCACTCACCTAATGCATGTGGAACCAACATCTCTAATCCAATCTTTTATCCCACATTTATCCTACAACTTGGATTCCACCCTGAGGATGACTATAAAAACCTTGCTTCCTCTCATCTTTTGGCATTCATTGTTTCCATCTTTTGAGATCTTTCATGCATTCTTGCATTTTGCTTTCTTGATCAATCTCACGTCTTTATTTATCTTACATTCATCTTGCATAGTTTCAAATCATTCTTCAAATCTCCATTCACCATAGCCTCTTGTGCACAGTGCTCTGAGAGGAAAATCTTAAAAACACAAGACATTGGTTGATAGGAGGGCAATGGAGGCAAATTCCTGTTAATGCATGTGTTTTGTTTATTTTTGGCTTTGCATGTGTGTTTCTCTTGCAGGTACTTCATTGTTTGATGTTGAATCAATTGGATCTTTTCTCATAAGATCTCAAGCTTGATTTTTGCATCCACAAGTATGTAATAAATGCATTTCAAACAACAAAGTCGAGGTGATATTCATTTGATACACTATCAAGTGAATGAGTGCACACGTCATTTATATGATGGATCATGGTCACAACAAAGATGTACCAAAGATGAGCTCGCATATGAAACCTATTGGAGCAAAAAACATTTTGAAGATCCATGCACTAAAGAAGATCATAATGAGTTTACTCTATATGGATCATGTCATGATGTGAACTTTAATGAACTAGCATTTCAACCCTGCAGCTTATGATACTTTCAAAGGAAGAAAAAGGAGGAATGAAGGTTGTTGAAGTAGTGGTATCATTGGCTTAGATGTTTCAATATGTAAAGACACTTTGTAGTGCAATCAAAGAACTTTTTCATCCTTATGAAAAGCTTCGAGATTATTTACTCATAGAGTTGATGGTGATATGGCGACAAAGACAAATGAAGCAGATGAAGATGGAAAGCTACCTCAATGATATCAATGATTTGGTCTTTTTTCAAAGTCAGAAGTTGTTAGTTACACTTTTGTAAAAGTGGCTTATGTCAATTATTGTAACTAATGTTAGAAAATGAACTTTGATTCCAGAAAAGTCAAGTGACTCTTAACTAGAATCAAGTTTGTTATGTTTTCCTAACTTGTCTCCAAAGAGGTAGTTATTAGAAGTAGTCAATTAGGTAGTTATCTTAAGGGGGTACCTAAGGTAGTTATCCTATGCAATTCCTAAGTTGGTTATCTTAAGTAGTTACCTAAAGTGGTTATTCTAAGTACTTCCAAAGTAGTTATTCTCTCAAGCCTATAAATTGAAGGCTTTGGCATTGTATAAAGAGACTCTTATAGAGGGGAAACTTTGGAGAATTTTCTAGAGAAACTTTTGGAAGGCAATTGTTTTCACACTTTGTACTTCAGGGTTTTTAAACTTGTATATTTTTAGAATGATAATTAAGGATGCTTTTGATTCGCATGTCTTGAATGTTTCTCAGTTATTTTTATTAATTTCTCATATGTTAAATTGATATCCCTTTGTGCATCTGTGTGATCCATTGGTTTTCAATTCCAAAAATATATGTAATTGATGAAACACAATCACACCTTGGTATCTTGGTTTGAATGTGCTAAGGTGACTTGTTTCTTCGTATGTCAAAATATGTTTTCCTTATTCCATCACCATTACATATCAAAACTTATTTTGTGCTTGAACCCCTTGTAATCAGTTATCATTTGTGAAGTCCTATTGGTATTCATGTGTCTACTATCAGGGTTTCTGTTATCCACTTTATTTCGGTTTGTCTTTCTGCCTATATTTACTTTTAGATTAAAAGTACTCAAAAACCCCAAATACCCCCATCATACGAGCGAGCTGCCCCTCTCATACACAGAGGAAAATTGTGGTTTTGCTGCAATCTCTCCAACTATTGGTGTGGTTGTCACTACTCTTTGGACAAATAGGCTCAGTTTTAGAGAAACCATACTGACAAATCTGTTTATCAATAGGTAGTTATCGTAGTTCTTTTTAATAGGCTGTGTATCCAAAGGGAGTGCTTCAACATTACTAGTAACCACCAAATAAAGACAGTTGTCAAGGAACCACATCAACCAGGCTCAACAGCCAATTAGATAATTAAAATAAAAAAACATCATTAAAAACATTCATAGTATTTCTGAGATTAATTTGGGATCCTAGTATCTCTACAAAAGTATTCTAGCTTGTGAGCACTTGAGGGTAAGCAATCTTGGGCAGGGCGGACTGCAATGTCCCCTTTTTGAAAAGAGATTTAATAAATAATAATAAAAATAAATTAAAATAAAAAACAATAAAAATAAGGTTTCATTTGAGGAGGACATGTAAGAGAGATCAATTTGGAAAATAATTTAATATTCTCAAAAGGCAGCAATAGAGGGTGGTGATTCAATTCTTATGAAAGGTGGTGACCCTTTCACCAATAAAGTATAAAGGAGAAACCATTCCAAGCATTCAAGGATCACTTATCGATCATCACTCACCAATACATCAAATCAGCACTCATTCAATCATCACTCACCAATACATCAAAAGCAATCATCAATTATCAAATCAAGCAAACAATCAATCAGCAAATTATTAATTCAATCAACCAATCAAACATACAAACATCCATCATTCCAACATCAATTATTCAAGCATCAACCGGTTGAGCATCCGATCATTCAAATATCAATAATCCAAGACATCAATCAGAAAATGAGATAGAAGTATTACTAGAGGACTATATCGGGCAGCAGACCAGCGATTTAGAGCAGCAAATCAGAAATACATACAGCTGTAAAAATATTTAATCTAAATAGAAATCTATTGATAAGTTTTCAGTCTTGCTTGCATGTTAAATTCCATCAAGAAATATCAATCAGCAATAATCAAGCAAATTCATCAAACAGTTAAAATTTGAATAAGTAGCTTGTTGGAGTTGAAAGGACGTAATTATTTCATGCTCTACAGCCAAGAGTTGGAAGAATGAAAACCCTTTCATGCTTTGGGGATAGGAGTTGGAAGGTACAAGGACCCTTTCATGCCCCAGGCAAGTTAATTCCCGAAGAATTAATGATTTGATTGATTTGTTGGTCAGATTATTATCTTGAATTTTTTTGATGTATTGTTTTGAATATTATCATAAATTCTTGATACTTAATATTACTAGTATCAGTTTTAAGTGTTTGATATTGTTTGCAGGTGTAAACACAGGAGTATGCCAATAAGGGACATTAAACTTAGAAGGTCAAATATGGCTGAAATCCTTTTACATAGATTGAATCAATGGTAGCTAAATAGGTAGAGCAAATAGAGTTTGGGAAGAGGAATTTGTTGTTCTTTGCCAATATCCCCATCTTTGACAGGTACACCTGCTGCCTCCAACTTGCCGTCTGAGAGGGAGAGAGAAAGGAGGCTCTAGGATATTCAGAATTAAACTGTTTTACTAGAGCAGGCATTCTATTCCATGTCTTTACTAGAGCATGATTGGGAGATGGCTTTACTAGAGCAAGGATTCTATTCCATGTCTTTTCGAATCTGAAATTGAAGTCTCCCAAGAATTCATGAGGTGCCCTCTTAATTGTCGTTAGTTGTTCAACAAGCGATAGGTGATCACTTTTGTCTACAAAATGGTCACACTACTTCTCCCCCAATTTGTCCCAATTGTGAATGGAGTTAGGCAGCAACCCTCTATACCATTGCAAGGCGTTTTCTTTGAAGGAAGTGGCCAAGAGCCTAACAACAACATCATCCTTGGTGAGATTATAGATGGAGCAGATGTTTGCAAAGTCCTGAATGTGTTCTATGGGGGAGGTGGTTGTCTCACCAGTAAAATAGGGTATACTCTTTAATGCAGCCACTAGTATATCATTTCTTTGGGCTAAAATGAGAGGACTCCCTCCATTGTAGGTAACAAAAACCTAATTTTTGACAATGTGAAACAAAGGTCTATTGATATGCGCAATGGGAGCTCTAAACTATAATGGTCTTGTAAATGGAGGGGTAGAACGAGACCTAGGTGATGGAGTGCTTACAACCTTAACACCACTGATTGGTGACAATGAAGGTCTACTTCTCCGTCTTCTAGAACTTGAAAATGAGAATTCAGAATATTGGAAATTAACTCTAGAAGGCACCCTTGTATGAATTATGGGCATGAAATCAGCAACAGCTCATGAACAAGAGACTGGATCTGTGAGCAAAGTCACCAAGTGCTTGAATGATGACCGCCTCCAAAGGCTAAGATGCTAAGAACAACACTAAATCCTTAGCATGTAAGTTGAAAGTCGGTCCCACTGGGCATGCCAGAAACTATTGTCACAAAAGTTTGCACCCTTGCTAAACTATCAACCTAGCAACCTCATGAAACATGGAAACAACTCCGAGTTGTGGGACTTGGCACAAGGGGTTGAATCTCTAGAGAAGGTCGGCTTCCTCCTCAATCCAAGTGTAGGTGTTGAACCAACTCAACACTCCAAATTCTACTTCTAAACCTATCCTAATAGCTTGCAGAGGAAAAAGGAAGAAGGAAATGCTAAAATGAAAAGAGGTGATGCAAAAAGATAAGAAATGTTCCTCTCCCTACCCCGAAATGACACAAAGAATCAATCAAAATAACTTGGAGAAGCACAAACTTTAGTTGCATGAATGACCCCAAACACATGTATGGGGTTAGAATTTGTTGAATGTCAAAAGGGGAAAAGGTTTCCCACAAGTCACACTCAGAAACAAGTTAACATAGCATATACATGAGTAAAAGCTACAAAACATACACAACATGCATAAGTTGAAGAAAGGCAAGAATGATGATTTCAATTCATTCTTAGGCCAATGGCCAAACTTACGATTGCAGGAATGCAAGAAAATATACATTTCTTCAAGAGAAGTGAAAGCATAAGTTAGCTCAAGCAAGCAGGAAGAGAAACTTACGATTGCAGGAATGCAAGAAAATATACATTTCTTCAAGAGAAGTGAAAGCATAAGTTAGCTCAAGCAAGCAGGAAGAGAACCCTTTACAATGAGTAGCCTATATATAGCAAACTCGTTGTAGACAAGAGACTAATGGTCAAGGAGAAGACGCCTTGACCTTGGCGTGCACAGAGGAATGTCAATTAGGGAAGGCAAGGAGGTGCACAAACCTAACATGGTGTGTATGCAAGCAACTTGGCCATACACTGACAAAGCAATCCCAAGAAGAAAAGTACTTCTAGAAGGTGGATTGCTTGACGTTCCAAAGTCAAAGTATGCAATCCTTACATGAAGGCCATCAAGTAACTATAAATAAATATGGCCTTGCACTCCACTTGATGGTAATCCTGCAAAAAACATTAAATGCGCTCCTATAGCTACATAAATAAAAGTAGACAAGTCGAAGGAGTTGGTGGAGCATTAAGAGCCTTGAGTGTTGATCATGTCATCTGGAAGTGTTGCATGCCGTCGAAAGTCGAACGTCAGACCCTGCTGCAATGGGAGAGGAGTTGGGAACCCCGAAGTTCCAAGATTTCGGGTTCAAGGAGGAAAAGGATTTGGAGCTAGGAATTCAAGGATTGTGAGAACCCTTGCTCAAACCGGACTGTTTTTTCTTCAATTTTTGATATTTGACATTTCGTCAAACACTTGGCCTAGCAACTCATTAATATCTCATTTTCTGATTACTGTTATATTTTGATGAAATAACCTTGCTGGTTAATGGTTGGAATTTAATGTTTTTGCTATAGCTAATCTTTGATTTTTGTTGGATATTGGTTGAACAGTTTGTTGGAATAATGTGTTGTCATTGATGTCAACATATTCCTCTGTGTGTTCCAATGTTGCAGTCAGATTATATGAGATGGTTTGGCCAGTGTATTACAGATTAAAGGGTTTTGAGATAAGTATCTCTAGATGATTCAACTAAAGTTTCAGTGGTCCGCGTGGTGATTTGATCGAATTATGAGATCCGGTAACGCGGTTGGTTTTTCGGTTGTTCGTGTTATTCAGTGTTTTGGATTTTGCTCCGCATTGCAATATCTTTGTTTGTGGATTTGGCATAGTGTTTGGGACGTTCATATGTGTCCTCAATTCAGATGGTTCGTGATTTGGAAGTCCGCAAGAGAATCGTTTAGTTTGACAATCAGTATAGTTGATGTTCTTGAGGTTCGGTATAATAATGATGAAGATTCTAGTAAGTGGTGATGTTGCGATTGTTGTTGTGGTAATTCATGATGCTTGTGGATGTTTCTAAATCACGTTTTATTCATGTTGATGGTCTGCATTGATCATTGTGTTCATTGTTGATGATTTCTCACGTATGTTCATGTTATGCGGTGTTTTTAGCCGACCGAATGATTGTGGTGTGTTGCGGATGTTCGACGCGTAATTCTTGGAGGTGTTTCTTGTTCATGGTGGTGATTTAGGTCCATACTATGTCTTAGCCAACATTGTTTTGGTCTGCATGTAATGTGGTAGCGTGCGGTATCATCTTTGTAATTTGTATTGAGTGTTGAGCAGACCTTGAAATATAGGTTGATGATTTGTATAAATAAATGTAATAATCATATGAGACATGTATCTGTGTGGTATCTACGAGTGGATCCGAATGTATGTGATCAGATAAGTGTGCGAACAAATGTTTTGATCTTTTGGAAGTGTGAAGAAGTGTGGCAGAGCATATCAGATTGTGTGCTTAACCGAAACCATAACCAAGCATGAGGAGATGCTATTCTATCAGTTCATGATCCTCTAGATGTAATTCAAATGTCTTTGTAAGGCAATAAGCCTTCCCAGGGTTATAGCCCTTATTGTTATTTGAGCAATGAGCTCTAAACAGTGTGCTTGAAGGCATGTGCATTCTCCATTGTAATATTTCATATACTCCTAACAGGGTATCATCTCATTGTGGGTAGGTTCTCACCATGGTTTTTCTCTTAACCGGGTTTTCCATGTCAAAAATATTCGTGTTATGTGTATTATTGATGTGTTGATTTGTATTTTTCATTGTTAATCATAAGATTTGAAATTGTGTTTGAGTTAAGTAAAGTTTGTGAGCAAACTGATTCAACCCCCCCTCTCAGTTTGTTGCCTTGTTGCCAACAATTGGTATCAGAGCTAGATCCTCCGAAAGAAGCTTGATTGCTTGAGGTGATCTGGGATGGCAACCTATGCTTACAAGAAGGATAGTCTGAGGTTTGATGGAACGAATTACACTCTTTGGAAAAACCGGATGTAATGTCACTTGAGATGCATCGGTGAAGATTACTGGAAGATTACTAAGAATGTGTATAATGTTCCTTCAAATGGTCCTACAACTCTGGATGAAATAAAGAAAGCTGAATTCAATATTAGAACTAAGGAAGCATTGCTGAGTGCCTTGACTGATTTTGAGATGACTAATGTGATGGATCTACAAACTGCTCATGCGATCTAGAGGAAGCTAGAGACTTTCTATGAAGGTGACAACCATGTGAAGATTGCCAAGTTGCAGAGCTTGAAGGAAAAGTATGAATTGCTGAAGATGGGCAAAGATGAGAACATTGCCTCTTTTATACAAAAAGTGAATGAGCTTGTGTTGAATATCAGATGTGCCAGTGGAGTATTGGAAGAATCAGAGATTGTAGCTAAAGTGTTGAGATCCTTGTCTCCTGCTTACAAGCACAAGGTTGCTGCTATTGAGGAGATTCGGACCATGATAGATGTGACTAGAGACATGTTGATTGGCAAGCTTGCTGCTTTTGAGTTGAGTGAATTTGGTGAATCACTTCCTAAGTCAGAATTTGCATTCAAAGCTACTGTTTCTGGGAAGCAAAAATATGATCCGGGAGAAAGTTCTACAAGGGTGTCAGATATGAAAAGCAGATGAGAGAACTTGAAGAAGACAAAAGAGAGCTTGAGAAGCTTAAAGCCCTGATTGCCAAAAGATTGCCTAAGGGAGCCGGTAAGTATGAAGGGAAGTTGCCCCTTAAGTGTTTTTCTTGCAATAAGATAGGGCATTTTGCCTCAAGGTGTTCGGAAAAAGTTCTTAAGTCCAAGCCATATAAGCACAAATATAAGACGAAGTGTTATTATGTTGTTGATGAAGGTGTGACAGATGATGAATCTGATAAAGGAAATTCAGGAGATGAATGGGTGTTCATTGATATCAAGGAAGATGATCCGGTGACTGCTGATTATACTAGCTGCATTAATGAAAAGAAAGATTTGGCTGCTAAAGTTGAAGAGAAAGATGAATGGGTTATTGATAGTGGTTGATCTCATCATATGACATGTGATAAGAGTAAGTTTGTGAATATGGAAAAGTATGATGGTGGTGTAGTAAGATTTGGTGATACAAAGCTGGTATAATCCGGGTAGAGGTTCCATTTCTCTTGATGGTAAGCACAATACTGATGATGTCTTGTATGTTGAAGGTCTAAAGCATAATCTTTTGAGTGTTGGACAGGTGGTTGATAAGGGTTATGAATTGCAATTCAAGAATGGCAAATGTAAGATCTTGAGTAGCTCCGGAATTGAGATTGCATTAGGTACAAAGACTAAAGGTAATATCTTTCATTTGAATGTTGGTGGTAAAGGTTGCTTGATTGCTCAGATTGATGAAAGTTGGTTATGGCATAGAAGGATACGTCATGTGAATTTTGATTGCATGGTTAAGATAAATTCTACTCAAGCAGTGAGAGATCTTCTTAAGTTGGTGAAGCCTACTAATCCGGTATGCAAGGAATCTCAATTAGGGAAGCACACAAGAATTACTTTCAAAAGCAAATAGTATAGTTCTAATGGATTATTGGATCTTGTGCATACTGATTTGTGTGGTCCTTCTAGAGTGAGAAGCTTGCAGGGTGACAGGTATTTAATGTTATTGATTGATGACTATTCAAGGATGATGTGGGTTACTTTCTTAAGGGAGAAATCTGAAGCAATGGAGAAGTTAAAGATTTTCAAAGCTATGGTTGAGATTGAGACAAGATTGAAGCTGAAGTGTCTGAGATCTGACAGAGGTGGTGAATTCACTTCTGGTGAGTTCAATGCATTTTGTGACGGGCATGGACTGAGGAGAGTTATTTGCTTCGCGAACCCCTCAACAGATCGTGGAGAGAGAATAGAATAATTCAGGAAGCTGCTAGAACCATGATGATTGAAAGAAATGTTCCACATATCTACTAGAGAGAAGTTGTGAGTACTGTTGTATACACTTTTAACTGGGTGCATATCAAATGTGATACCGGTAAGACTCCTTATGAGTTGAGGGGTTTGGTTATGTTCCTACGATTAGATATTTCAAAAATTTTGGTAGTAAATGCTATATCAGAAGAGATGAAGATTTAGGAAAGTTTGATGCTAGATGTGATGAAAGAATTTTTCTTGGTTATTCTACTAAGACTAAGGCCTATAGGTGTTATAATAAGAGATTGAGGAAAATAGTTGAAAGTGCTAATGTGAAAGTTGATGAAAGCAATGAAAGACAGATCAGATCTTGTGGATATGATTCAGATGATCAAGATGTTAGTTCAGATAAAGGAAAGCAAGTGAAGACCCAGAGTCAAATTCAGATTGCTTTGAAAAAGCTTGAGAATGAAGAAGGTACAAGTGCTAGTGCCGAAGAAAGAGCTCAAGAGTTTGAAAATCAGAAAAATCCTAAGACTCCCAAGTATATAAGATTGAATCATTCAGAGAATCAAATAATAGGAGATAAAAATAAAGGTGTGATGACTAGGAGAAGAATTGTTGAAGAATATTGCTTGATTTCTAAGATTGAACCTAAGGATGTTAGCGAAGAATGCAAAGATGAAAATTGGGTTAAAGAAATGGAAGAAGAATTGAATCAGATTGAAAAGAATAATACATGGATTCTTGTTCCTAGACCTAAGGATAAAAATGTAATTGGAACTAAATGGGTGTTCCGAAATAAATTGAATGAGCAAGATGAAGTGGTTAGGTATAAAGCAAGACTTGTTTGTAAGGGTTATTCTCAAATGGAAGGAATTGATTTTAAGGAGACTTTTGCTCCGGTAGCTAGAATTGAAGCCATTAGATTAGGTTTTGCTTATGCTACTTACAAAGATTTCAAAGTGTATCAGATGAGTGTCAAGTTAGTCTTTTTTAATGGAGAGTTGGAAGAAGAAGTCTATATAGAGCAACCGGATGGATTTCAGTGGATAGATTAGAAAGATATGGTTTGCAGATTAAAAAAAGCATTGTATGGATTGAAGCAAGCCCCACGAGCTTAGTATGTCAGATTGGATAAGTATTTGATGAAACTTGAATCCAATAAAGGTACTACTGATAGTAATCTGTACTTCAAGATTGATCATGATAACATCTTAATTGTTGAAGTTTTTGTTGATGATATTATTTTTGGTGGAGATGATGGTTTGTGCAAGAAGCTTGTTGAAGATATGCAAAATGAGTTTGAGATGTCTATGATTGGTGAGATGAAATTATTTTTGAGATTGCAAATTACTCGGTTGGATAGAGGTATTTTTATATCATAGTCTAAGTATGTGAAGGAATTGTTGAAGAAGTTTGGTTTAAATGATTCAAAGCCAGTTGGTACACCTATGGTAACTAGATGTAAGTTGACTAAGGATGATGATTCTCTGAAAGCAAATCAGACTAGATACAGATCTATGATTGGTGGATTGCTATATTTGACTCAGACTAGACCGGATATTATGAATGTTGTTTGTCTTGTTGCTAGATTTCAAGCTGATCCTAAGGAATCTCACGTTGTTGTGAAAAGAATTTTCAAATACTTGAAAGGGGTAGTTGATTTTGGTTTGTGGTATCCTAAAGATGATGACTTAACTTTGAGTGCTCTTACCGATGTTGATTGGGCAGATGATGTGGATGACAAAAAGAGTATTAGTGGTGGTGCATTTTCTTGGGTAAGAGATTGGTTTCATGGATGAGTAAGAAGCATAATGCTATTTCTTTATCTACTGCAAAAGTTGAATACATTGTTGCTGCTAGCAATTGTACTCAGGTGGTATAGATGAAGCAGATGCTGAAGGATATCAAAGTTGTTTATGATGAGCCTACTACTATATACTGTGATAATTCAAGTGCTATCAACATTTCTAAGAATCCGGTGTTGCATTCAAAGACCAAGCACATATCAATTAAGTTTCATTTCTTAAAAGAGAAGGTGAATGAGAAGGAAGTCATATTGGAATATGTATCTACAAAGGAACAAATTGCAGATATCTTCACGAAGCCTTTGCCTAAGGATACTTTTGAGTATCTCAAAGAGAAGCTAGGGGTAATTGCCCCTCCTGATGAGAACTAAGATGCATGGATTTGTATCAGTATGGTGGATTTGACAAAGATATTTTGTGATCCGGATTGATGTGTGGTGGCTGCTACTTAGGGGGAGCAGTCAGTGTTGTGGTTCAGATATTCAGATTTGTGAGATAGTTCTAAGGGGGAGAGGATCATGATTTACATATGTGCCTTTTGCATTGATGTCAAAGAAGGAGAGACTAATGTGAAAAACTATGAGGGAGAGAGAGCTATGTTGAGTTGTGTGTATGATCTCAAGGGCAGATTGTTGAGAGTTATGAAGAGATTGTTGGTAGTTGAATTCTTTCTTTGCATTGATTGTTTTTCACATTCATATGTTGCCATCAATGCCAAAGGGGGAGATTGTTGGATATTGGTAGAGAAGTTTGCTGAAATAATGTGTTGTCATTGATGTCAGCATATTCCTTTGTGTGTTCGAGTGTTGCAATCAGATTAAATGAGTTGGGTTGGCTAGTGTGTTGCAGATTAAAGGGTTTTGAGATGAGTTTCTCTAGTTGATTCAGCTAAAGTTTCAATGGTCCGCGTGGTGATTTGATCGAATTATGAGATTCAGTATTGCGTTTGGTTTTTCAGTTGTTTGTGTTATTCAGTGTTTTGGATTTTGCTCCGCGTTGCAATATCTTTGTTTGCTGATTTGGCCAGGTGTTTGGGGCGTTCATATGTGTCCTCAATTCAGATGGTTCGTGATTTGAAAGTTCGCAAGTGAATCTTTCAATTTGATAGTCAGTATAGTTGATGTCCTTCAGTTCGGTATAACGATGATGAAGATTCTAATAAGCGGTGATGTTGCGGTTGTTGTGGTAATTCATGATGCTTGTGGATGTTTCGAGATCGTGTTGTATCTATGTTGATAGTCTGCATTGATCGTTGTGCTCGTTGTTGATGATTTCTCTGGTATGTTCATGTTATGCGGTGTTCTTAGCCAACCGGATGATTGTGCCATGTTGCGGATGTTCGGAGCGTAATTCTTGGAGGTGTTTCTCGTTCGAGGTGTTGATTTAGGTCCACACTATGTCTTAGCCAGCATTGTTTTGGTTCGCATGTAATGTGGTAGCGTGTATACTATTATCTTTGTAATATGTGTTGACTGTTGAGCCGACCTTGAAATATAGGTTGATGATTTGTACAAATAAATGTAATAATCATATGAGAGATGTATCTACGTGGTATCTTAGTTACCGGTTCTTGCCAAAAATGGCCGGGTCCTGGTCCTGATTCAAGCCCGGTCCTAGTCCGAGCCTGGTTCGACTTGGGTCCCACCGGGGTCCTGCCCAGGCGGCTGGGTTCCAAGCCCGGTCCTAGTCCGAGCCTGGTTAGACCTGGGTCCCACCGGGGTCTTGCCCAGGCGGCTGGGTTCCCTGGAACCCAGCCGCCTGGGCAGGACCCGAGTGAACCCAAGCCCGTGGGTTCCCAAAAAACGGGGCCCACGGGTTAGAAAACAAAGAAAAACAATTAAAAAGCAATTTTTTTTTTCTTATTTTAACATTTTGAAACTTGAAACTTGAATATTATCTTTTTTGCAAATTATGAATATGATATTACATTTATGATTTACGATATATCAATAACAAAATATTTATTGGCATTGGCAATTATGGATTTATGATTTATTTGTTATCATTTATGTATCATTGTATGGGAAAGTTACATTGTATGTTTCATATTTGTATGTTTGAACTGTGAACATATATATTTTTGATGTTTGAAGTTTGAACATATATATATATATATATAAAAAAAATTTAAAAATATATATATATATATATGTACGGACGAACCCGTACCCGTACCCATTTTTTTTTTTTTGCCGAATCCACGAATCCGAACATGAATCCGAACTGGAACCGGTAACTTAGCGTGGTATCTGCAAGTGGATCCGAATGTGGGTGATCGGATAAGTGTGCAAACAAATGTTTTGATCTTTCGGAAGTGTGGCAGAATAGATTAGATTGTGTGCTTAACCGGAACTGTAACCAAGCATGAGGAGATGCTATTCTATCAGTTCATGATCGTCTGGATGAAATCCGAATGTCTTTGTAAGGCAGTGAGCCTTCCAAGGGTTGTATCCCTTATTGTAATTTGAGCAATGAGCTTTAGGCAGTGTGCTTGAATGCATGTGCATTCCCCATTGCAATATTGCATATAGTCCTACCAGGGTATCATCTCATTGTGGGTAGGTTCCCACTGTGGTTTTTCCCTTAACCGGGTTTTCCACGTCAAAAATCTTGGTGTTATATGTTATTGATGTGGCGTTGATTTGTGCTTTCATTGTTAATCATCAGATCTGAAATTGTGTTTGAGTTAAGTATAGTTTGTGAGCAAACTGATTCCGCCCCCCCCCCCCCCCCCCCTCAGTTTGCTGCAAGTTCGTGTTCAAGATATGTTTGCAAGTTTACGTAACTGATAAAGCAGTTTTGTCGATTGATGTTTTCAGATCTCATTCGTGAAGAAGAGCATACACAAGGCATGAAACATTTGCAACATAGAATAGGAAACAAGGAGTTGCTATAACTAGTCTTCATACCAACTTCATTAACTAAATCAAACATTACAAATTATCTATTGAACACATTCCAAACGTGATAAGTCTCCCAAACATGAGAATGAATGCACAAAAATGCTTCGAACATCAGTACTAGGCATGAAATTCTGAAGGGCCACTTGTATGAGATCCTTGTAATCTCCAAAATCCTGAAAAATCTGCTCCAATTTCAACAAACTCTGCACAGCTATTGGAAGTTCATATCTTCAAATATTCATCAACTTTAATGACCACAACTCAAATAATGTGTTTAGTGATACTACACTTGATGCTAGAAAGCCATGCACGCTACAAAGGGGTTCATTTTTCAGGTCACGTCTTCCATATACTATAAGCTGCCTCTATTTCTCACCATATTCCCTGCATTTAGATAGGAGCAAGCTTTGTGTGTGAGCAAATGATCACCTGGTGTGCAATCCATGATCTTTCAACACCCTCAACTTATTCTTGTAGAAGATTTGTGTTGTCAGAGAATTAGTATTTGTTAGTAAATGATTAAGGGTCGACGGTTGGTTGACGATTGGCGCTGGCAGTTGGTCGACACCCCGTGTATATATATATCTGTGTACCCCAACCTCCGAATGGTATTATGATTATGCTGATACTGCTATGTTATTTTGAAGATACATTGTAATGTTGGCATTAATGAATATATAGTTATGAGTTCTCTACATTTCGTGCATGTGTACTATTCTGTTTTGCTCGCATTCTATAATGTTCTGAATCATACCTCGCGGGGCAAAACATTTGTCACCGTTGCCGTTCAAATGCCGACGATTAATGAGGACGGGCGGTAGGCACTAATGGGCCGACCATTTGATCAACAACTTGATTGTTAATGACAGTGATACACACGAAGAGGAAACCCAAGCCGAAGCACGAGAGAATCAGTTGACAAAGGACTTAGTAGACTTGTGGGACATTTTCGTCACCTAGTACGTCCAGAGGGAGGCTCGAGAGAGAGTCGTTCTTGAAGACACCGTATGAAGTAAACTCACCGTCAACACACCTATATTCGATCTTCTGGGGAGCATTGAGGTTGGAAGAGCAAGCGGAACAAAGAAGACGGTTACAAAGACTTGTCGAAGGAGCAACCAAAGGAGACCGTGATGGCGGTGAGAGATTGGTCGGAGATGGCCAAGTATCTGAATTGATTCAGAACACCCAACGTTGTTTGGGGGACCTAACCCTCACGTTGGAAGAGATTGGCGACAGTAGCGAAGTAGAACCGTAGACACCATTTCGAAGGAATTCAACAGGATCCAAGGCCGGAAGGACACAAAGTGAGGAGCACACCGGAGATAAAGGCATAGGGGAGATGGGAGTGGTTGAGAGTGTCTGGATAAAACTAGAGCACCGTAGCCAGAACGTTTTGTTCAGGTCTAGTGCACTAAACCTGGGAGCAACTCCAACCGGGCCTAGCAGACAGAGTGGGTCTTAGATTCCAACAAGACCTAGAGGACAGAGTGGGTCTCAAATTCCAACCGCACCGAGCACTCAAAGTGTGCTACCACAGGTAGTTAGGACAATGTCGAAGCAACAGAAATTGCCAAAGTTTACAGGGGATGCAACGGAGGACCTTGTACGTCATTGTAGAATGTGCGAAAAATTTGGTCTGCCAATGGGCAGACAAACCAAGATGAGTGGGTGACCCAGTTTCCTGCTACGCTACGGGGAGTAATGATAGATTGGTACTCTGAAGTTGACAAAACCAAGGTCGGTACATGGATTGACCTCAAGAAAGTGTTTCAAGCTGAATTTAAATTGCTTGGGGACGATAATGAGATCAAAACCAACATTTATAGTACAAAGCAAATTAAACATGAAAGTGTGAGGGTGTACAATCGACGGCTTAAGGAGTTGTTGGGGAAAATGGAAAACCAACCAGCCGACGGATTGAAGAAGAGCTGGTTCGTGGAGGGTTGAAAATCCTCCTTGAAGAGGAAAATGAAGGTGGTCCCCCCTACGTCCTATGAAGATGCCTATAACAGGGCCATGGACATAGAGAGCGAAGACAAAACGTCCCGAAAAAAGAAAAAACAAGTTGGATGATGACTCGTCCAAGGTGAGCAGCAGCGACGAGGAATCAAGCAAAAACGTACAAGCCCTTCAGAAAGATATGCATAAAGCTATGAAGGGAAGTAGTAGTAAAAATGAAGGGGAGCTATGGTGTGCCGATTGTAAAGAAGGTCACACTAAAGGCACGTGCCCTAAAAAGGCCTTTTGTGATATTTGTCAACTGTTGGGACACTCCACCAAGGAGTGCCCATACAACATGAAGACCAGAGGTGCACAAGTACTCCTTACCTAGGAGCAGCCATCAACAATCGCGGTAGTGGCCACCCCATAGCAGCCGGCCAATACAGCTGCATCATCCGGTGGCTAATTAAATAACTAGAGGGGAGGAAAAAACAACAACAATAATATCCATCGGATGCAGTATGATGCCAAAGGCCGACCAACAATTCAATATCAAGCCTGTAGTGAATGGGGCCATTTTGCTAGGGATTGCCCGAAGGGAGAAAGTTTGCAACACCTGTGCAGATGGTGCGGTCCAGGTGACCATGATGATGGGACCTACCCGAAGTCAGGGATGAACCTATTGACCATCGACAGACTAAAGGAAGAGGCGACTCTAGCAATCACACGAGTGCAAGCAAAAAAGGCTACATACCTAGACCCTCATACGGAAAAGGAGAGGGTATGGGAAGCTAAGGCCGACGTTGAAAGGGAGATGGAGCAAAGGGAAACAACAAATGAGGCCACCTGCACTTCTGTGGAATCCAAGCAAAATATCCTCAGACAAGTATTGCAGACAGAGGTGTCCATAAAAATTAGGGACCTTCTCAACACTATGCCACGACTGAAGGAGGCCATTCCCAGCACCATAGATGTGCCTTTCCATACGGCGGCACTCCACATGGAGATTCCAGTCAGCCCTTCGACGAACCCAATGCTACTGGCTGTGAATAGCAGAAGACACCCTGCTGTAGTAGAAATGGGAATACTAGGTACGATCCTCACCGACACCATTGTCGATGGAGGATCTAGGGTGAACGTGCTCCCTGAAGAAACATGGAGGAAATTGGGGAAGCCGAAATTGTGGCCATCAACATTTAACCTAGTCGGGGCCGATCAACACGACATTAAGCCAGACGGGACCCTCATGGCACAACGGGTAACCATTAGCACTCAGCCCTTCATTCTAGAAATTGTAGTTATCCCTCTTAAAAAGAAAGGTTATGATGCAATCCTTGGGAGAGGATGGCTCATCGCATCCAGGGTAAACGACAACTGGAAGAGTAATACGCTATCCATGGAAAGTGGGGGTCAGAAATTTTTGATCGACCTGAGGATGCAAATGGTGAGTGAGGAGTTGGCATCCTCCTCGGAATCCGAATCGGAAGAAGAACCTTCTGGGATCGATGAGGGCAAAAAGAAGATAGAGCTCGATGATGACGGTGTTTTAGAGCTGGAGGGTTGTTCTGAAGATGAGGTGGGCTCGCTGAATGGACTTTTCCACTGGTAGGTGGAGGATTATGAAGTCTTCCATCCTGCATGTCACATGTTGCAAATAGAAGTACCAGAGGAGAAGGACGTGTTCCCACCTGAGTATAGAGAATATAAGGAAGGGGTCGCTCAAGTTAATGACACCCTGACGCACCAATTTGCTAAAGACAAACCCATAAGGTACGAGGACTCCAACCTGAAGGAGACGAATATGGGGGATGAAACAAGTCCCAAGAATATTCTAGTTGGGGATGACTGGGACTGAGTGTTGAAGGCAACACCCTTCAAGATTTTCATGGAGTATAAGGATGTGTTCGCATGGACCTATAAAGACCTAAAGGGAGTTCCTCCGGAACTATGTGTCTACCGGATCCCATTGGTACCAGGAGCTCAACCGGTACAGAAGAGACTGTACCGCATGAATAAAAATTATGCTACCCGGGTGAATGAAGAGATTGAGCGGATACTAAAGGCAGACATCATATTCCGAGTCGAAACAAGTGAGTGGGTCTCACCGATAATGATATCACTCAAGAAGGAGGCCAACCAAATCTGCATTTGTGTGTATTTTCAGTGTCTCAATGGGGTCACCATAAAGGACCCGTTTCCGATACCCTTTACAGATAGTAAGTATCCTAGAGGAGGTAGCCGGACATGAGATGTACTCATTCCTGGATGGCTTTTCAAGATACAACCAAATCTCTATAGCTAAGGAGGACAAACTGAAGACCACATTCGTGGTAGAAGATGGTGTATATGCGTACAACCAAATGTCGTTCAGATTGTGCAATGCTCCTGCTACATTCCAGAGAATAGTTCTCCATATTTTCAACAAAACGTCTGTAGGGAATTTCAAGGCCTTCCTGGATGATTGGTCCATCTATAGTGGACAGGACAATCACTTGGTGGCATTACGGGAATGCATGGAACGATGTCGGAGGGGCTGACTAGCCTTGAACCCTGAGAAACGCAGGTTTATGGTACCCCAGGGAAAATTGCTCGGCCACATTGTCAGTAAGGTCGGTTTGAAGACAAACCCAAATAAGGTAAGGGTACTAGTGGAGATGAGTCTCCAACAAATGTGTCAGAAATCAAGTCCTTCCTTGGCCACATAGGGTACTATCAGAAGTTTATTAAAAACTTCACGCAGATTTCGTACCCCGTGGACAAATTCACTCGGAAGGGGGAGTCGTAAGTATGGGAGACGGCGCAAGCAAAAGTGTTTGACGAACTAAAGACGAGGCCGGTGGCTGCACCCATTCTTGCCTACCCTAATTGGGAGAGAGAATTCCACGTCCATGTGGATGCCTCTAGCTATGCAATTGGTGCCACCTTAGCACAAGAGGGAGGACATGGGCTCGATCACCCCATTTATTTTGCTAGCCGGTTATTGTCGAAGGTAGAGAAGAATTACAGTACTACCGAGAGGGAAGCCCTCGGGATGGTTTATGTTGTGCAAAAATTTCCCCATTATCTGTTGGCGACACCATTTAAATTTTATGTTGATCATCAGGCATTGATGTACCTGGTGAACAAACCTATTATTCAGGGGAGGATCAGTCAGTGGTGTCTCCTCCTTCAAGAGTTCACATTCACAATTATTGTGCTTCCTAGCAAGAGCCATGTCATTGCTGATCAACTGTCACAGATTAAATACGGAGAGCCACCCGATGGAGTCAATGACGATTTTCCCGATGCCCATTTATTTCAAATAGCTGCATTACCATCATGGTACGGAAGCATCAAGGAGTTCTTGTCAACCTCTCGGTTTCTAGCAGACATGCTACCAGGAGAAAGAAGGAAGTTGGTTCTGAGAAGCAGGAAATTTAAATTGATTAATGGGTTACTTTACAAAATGAAACCTGATTAGGTACTGCGAAGGTGTGTTATGGAAGAGGAGATTCCAAGAGTGCTAAGGGAAGCACACGAAGGACCTGGAGGTGGTCACATGGGACCCGATACCATGACGCAAAAAGTGTTGCTTGCAAGACTATGGTGGCCTACCCTGTATAATGATGCGCGTGAATGGGTGGTGGGCTGCGATACTTGCTAGAGGGCAGGAAAACCATCAAAGAGGGACTTTATGCCCCTCCCAAGAATTGTTCGAGCGATGGGGTCTAGATTTCATCCAACCGTTGAAGGCCAGTTGTGCACAACGCTGTCGGTACATTGTGGTGGCCACTAAATATTTGACAAAGTGTGCAGAGGCACGGACACTGCTTGATAACTCCGCTTTGAGTACTGCAAGGTTCATTTATGAACAAATCATTACGAGGTATGGCATTCCTATTCAATTGACAAGTGATAGAGGTGGGCACTTTGTGAACAATGTAGTTAAATTGCTCACGACGGAGTTTAAGATTTTTCATTCTTTGTCGAGGCCGCTAACAAAATATTGGTATCGGTAATCTATAAATCATGCGGGATCGAACAAGAAGACTAGGAAGAAAAGCTACCATCCATACTATGGGCGTACAGGACCACGTACAAAGTGACAACAGGGCAGACACCCTTTCAGTTGATGTACGATCAGGAGGCCATTGTACCAGCAGAATTCATGGTACCTAGCCTATGGATAGCAATTGAGAACCGACTAGGAGACATGGAGAGTCTATGGGAACGACTATATACGTTGGGTAAGTTGGATGAACGTAAAATGATGGCCCAACGGGCCACTAAAGCAGCTCAGTAACGACGAAAGTTTTGGCATGATAAGCATCTTAGACGTATGGAATTCCATCCAGGCCAATGGGTGTTGAAGTACAACGGCTGAAATGAAATAAAACCTGGAAAATTTAAAGTGAAATGGCTGGGTCCCTAGAAAGTCCGAGAAGTAGCAGAGAATGGAGCAATCAAGTTGTCGATGTTGGGCGACCAGCCAATAAAGGACACAATGAACGGGTCGAAATTAAAAATATATCACCGCAAGTAGCAGCAGAATGACCCAGTTTGTCCAAAGGTGGGGCCTAGCCAGACAAATTGAAAGGGTAATTTTTTTGTCTAAAAAAACAAAAAAATTTAAAATTTGGGGAAATCACCGTATGGTCGAGTTGTTAAAACCGTACGGAGGAAAAAAAAGAGGTGTACGGTGGTGAAAATAAAATATAAGATTGCAGGAAGAGAAATGTGCAAGAAGTGTACGGACCACATATTGGCAGAAGGAAAAAAAAAAAAAAAAAATTCGTACAGCGAAAGAGAGGGGACAAGGTGATTCCGTACACAAAAGAAGAAAGCCAACGGCAATCGCCAATCCGTATGGACAAATGTACAATCCAAGGCAAATTTAAATTCATATGACCGAAGGAGAAGGAGCATCGTATGGCCGATGGACAGGACGAAGACATCGGCCACAGAAGAGACAAGAGGGGCCGTACTGAAGCATATCCGTATATAAAATCCATACGATTCAAATTGCAAAAGTATATAAAATCCATACGATGGCAAAAGATAGCGAAGGAAGTGATAAATCCGCATGACCAAGTAGTAGCATTCCGTATGATTAGGCAAGATTTTTGTACAGCATAACAAAGGAGGACGATGGGAGCAAGGAAATCCATACACTGCCAATCTCATACATTGCTAGTGACAGGAAAATTCGTATAGAGTGTGTAAGGTCGTATGTGCAGGAAGCAAAGGGTTCGGGGCACACAAACCAATCCGTACATCTCTCAAGAGGTGTCGAGTGAAGACTATACAAGCAGTACGATGCAAGAAGCAAAATCGTGGTACAAATCCGTACAAGCTAGAGCCAAGTGTTATCCAGCCAATTACTAAGTTTAATTAATGGGCTCTAGAAAGGCAAAATGAGATTGGAGAAACAATTACAGCAGTTGGAGCCTTTGAAACAACAACTGTCCAGGAAAGCAACAATGCCAAAATCCAGTAGTGCAGCCATGGACAAAGGGAAAAGAACATTGCCGTCAAGAGTGAGGGTTGTAGGCAGGATGGATACAGGCAAAGTTGGGAAAGGGAAGACAATGTTGGCAAAGGTCGCAGCAAATACCATCACCTTCGAAGGGTTGAGCGGGACTGTGTGTAGAAGGTGGTGGCTGGAGACTCCAGACAATCACCCCATCAAGTATTCCCTTCGGCATGCACAAGTGCACTGGGCAATCCAAATGCCTGTGTTTGCTATTCGAGATTTTGAGCCATGTCTCAGGATGATGATTACTGCATATGACAGACATGCTAGGGAATCTGTATTCACCTACAAGAAGAGCACAGTAACGGTGTCATTTACATCATAAGCATTTACCAGAGTATTCGGCATTCCTGGCAAGGGCAAGAAAGTTGATAAATACGCCACAAAGATGTCAGCTGGAAAATAGGTAGAAACTTCTACAGTTAGTGTGTCGCGATGACTTGGCAGCAGAGGAATGGGAACGAGTGAATGCGCCAAAGGGACGAGGGCTAAAGAAATTCAAGTCTTACATTGTGCCAGGTGAATGGCAATATCTACTCGATGTGATGAAGAGTAGAATTACGGGAGCCAGTTGAGCCTCAGACACTGTTGTATCCATGATAGCTTTGATGAATGGGTTAAGGAATGGTACAGTGTATGATTGGGCGTCTGTACTGCCGAATAGGATTCATGAATTCCTCATGCCGAAACATAAAGCCTTCTATATGCCCTTTCATGCCATTGGACTTTTTCTGGAGGCCGTTCGAACACAGGTACCCTCAGAATGACATGTGTGGAAGCCGCAGAACCGAGTGGACCCCTCGCAGCCACCTATCTTTTACTGGACTCACCTAGATACCTTCACAAGAGGTGGGGACTTCCAACCTAGCAGGAAGGGAAGGCGGCAGCAAGTGGTGGCTTCGGAGAGTGAGCCAAAGTTGGCTGAGGAGGAGAGCAGTGCAAGGGAAGGGTCGGCAGATACCTCTTCCAGCAGCAGTGTCGGCAATGATGCCTTTCGTCTAGCTAGTCGAGGAGTAGTGGGATGGAGTCATGGACAGGAGACATTGGATAGTGATGGTGGCGGTACACGTGGAGGTGTCATGGGTGCGCCCATGAGTGGTACAAGTACGGTTGGAGTAGCACCATCGAGGGCGGTTAGACCTTTGAGAGAGGTGAAGACAGTGGGAGCTATACCAGTGCCAGGATTCGGGCGATTGCGACCACCCAAGCAGACACCGTTTAGTGTCGCCCCAGCAGCACACGAAATGCCCATGAGCCAGGCGCTCGCTATAGAGCAAGGGGCCGAGTTGGAGAGTGTGCCTGCTAGTCAGGAGCCTGCTAGAGAGAAAGAGGTTGAGTTGGAGAGTACGCTCCACGCATGGGATGCATGGTTGGACCGTTACCAGGCAACTCCCATGACACCAGTTGGATCTCAACCTCCTTCACCACAACCATTGGTGTCGCCAGAGATAGTAGATCTAGAGGAGGGGAGTTCTCACCACCACCAGGAGTCAACTATGGATGTCGTTCAGGATAAGGTGCTTGGAGAGGACTATAGGGCTGTTGAGCCTAACCAACAAATAGCATCCACTATGCAGAGTGAGTCAAGTGCGATGGAGCAATTTCTGGCAGAGATGGAGGCCAGTGCATAGAGGATGGTTGCCTTGGCAAATGTGGAGTCCAGTGCACGATAGATGGTGGCTTCAATTCAGGAACTGGCTCTTCAACAGAGTGTAGTGGAGGATCTTCTTGCATTTGTCGCAGGGGGATGTGCCGAGGAGTTTGCCAGGTGTTTTGATTTGAGGGGATGGCCTGCAGTCGAGACGCCTGCCATGATGGAGGAATGGAGGTGCAAGGTGCCTACAGGTGAGAGTGGGACATACTTGTTGCGGAAGGTGGAGCAGACATTCCAAGACGACTACTATCAGCTCCGACGTGCACAACATTTGGCATTTGGGGCGGAGGCAGAGCAGGTGGCAACCATCACAACTCGGGAGGAGCTAGCCACCCGGCTACAGACCATTGAGGAGGAGCTCCTGCAGCAGAGGGCTCGGGTGACTGCATTGGAGGAGGAGTTGGTCTAGGCAAAGGCAGAATTGGAATAGGAGGCGGCTACACGAGCAACAGTAGAGACTCGCCTCACTTCAGTTTTGGAGGAGTTGAACAAGAAACATAAGGAAGTCATGGAGGTCGTGTTCATGGTGAAGACTTCGCGGGAGCGGCACCTGGTACTCAAGCGGGAACTCCAGTATAGGACGCAACAGGTTCGTCAGTTGAGAGAGTAGTTGGCTGCATCTGCACCGACCCCTCCTCCTACACCTTCTTCAGGGACGCTTTCTCGACCCCAAGCTCCTTGATTTCTTTTGCAGTTGTTGTCATTATGGTATCCCAATTTTGGTGTGTCGTCTGAAGACGACTCTCTTTTTTGGGGGGGATGATGTTATCAGGAAATTAGTATTTGTTAGTAAATGATTAAGGGTCGGCGATTGGTTGACGATTGCTGACGGTTGGCGCTAGCAGCCGGTCGACACCCCATGTATATATATCTGTGTACCCCAACCTCTAGATGGTATTATGATTATGCTGATGCTACTATGTTATTTTGAAGATACATTGTAATGTTGGCATTGATGAATATATAGTTATGAGTTCTCTACATTTCGTGCATATGTGTACTATTCTATTTTGCTCGCATTCTTTAATGTTCTGAATCATACCTCACGGGGCAAAACAATTTGATGTCACCATGAAAATGGTTTCAGCGCTGCCACGTGATTACTGGATGGGAAGCTCAGATTCAACGCGTTTTGGAGAAAGATCACTGCTATGTGCCTTGGGTTTTCATCCAGAATGGAAACTCTAGGGTTCTGTCCAGAGCTCAAAGGATATAATGTGCGAAAAGAGACAATAGTCAAAAACCAATAGTCGTGAAAAGTGACCTCCGCTTAACTCTAATTCACTTTACATTTTGCCTCTTTCCCATCCTCGCATTACTTCATGTAATAATAATATTTCACTTTGTATAAGCTGCACCACTTAAAAAAATCGACTATATAATAGAGCTTGACTTGGCCAAGCCGCTTAACACAAAAAGCTGAGCTAAATTACATTTTCACAAAGGCATGTAAATAATTATATCGCCCTCCATATAAGCCTCTCAAATCATAAAAATATTTAATTTAGGCTTTACAAAAAAGTGTCGCCCCCCTTGGAACACTAATAGGTTGGCCTAGGTAAAATTCAAGTCACCACTTAAAGTGGCCCCATAATACTCTATCTTTTGACCCTTTTAATATTTAATTATATATCTTATTCCCTTGTAAATTAAATTTAGCTCTAGCCTCTAGGAATAGTAAAGCCTAGCGAAATTCAATCTTTTATTTGCTCATCAAGCGAAAGGGGATATCACAATCCTCCTTTCCTGGGATTCTTAGTCCTCTAGCAATCACAAATTGGGATGTTGCAAAATATGTTCACTTTCCTAAGTTGCATCCGCAATCGGTAAGTCTCTCCACCTGACCAGATATTCACGAATTGTCCTATTCCTCAACTTCCTCTCCCTTATATCAACAATACTCTCAAGTACTAAAACCAAATTTCCTTTCTCATTGAGGGGTGGTAGTTCTGGAGATGAAACCGTATACTGGCCCAATGCTTTCTTGAGGCATGAAACATGGAACACATTGTGGATTTTACTGCATTCTAGAAGTTACAGTTCATATGCAACCTCCCCAATCCTTCTTAGTATCTTGTAGCACCCATAGAAACGCGGCTTAAGATTTTTTGCTTCACTTTTCTTCAGCATCGATTGCCTGTATGGTTGTAGACGCAAGAAAACTAAGTCCTCAACCTCGAAAGATCTCTCAACACAATGTTTGTTTGCATACATCTTTTGGTTTTGAGCGTGTTGGAGTTATCCTTTACCTTGAGAATACCTTGATAGCTCTACATCATTTCTTTCGCCCGAGGGACTTTACTATCATTGAAGGCCAAATCCATAAATGATAGTGCATCATACTCATATAACACCAATAGACATGGGTTGAAAGGAGACATGCCAATAGACATGGGGTAGGTGCTATTGTAGCATTACTCACCTAAATATAGCCATCTAATCCAAGAACACTGCTGCCCTACAACATTATTCCACAGGTAGCCCTCAATCCATTTATTCACTATCTTTGTTTGACCATCGGTTTGTGGATGGTAGCTCGTGCTTGGTGTCAATTTTGTACCTGCTAATTGGAACAACTCCTACCAAAACATACTAAGAAAGCCTGTTGTCCCGATCACTAACAATAGTTTTGGGAAGCGCATACAACCTGTTTTGGGAAGCGCATAAAGCCTGTTGTCCCGATCACTAACAATAGTGTT
The DNA here is from genome assembly GCF_030272615.1 of Cryptomeria japonica. NCBI lineage: Eukaryota > Viridiplantae > Streptophyta > Pinopsida > Cupressales > Cupressaceae > Cryptomeria > Cryptomeria japonica. The sequence goes on from NC_081412.1 coordinate 336,508,008, forward strand.
GTGAGTCAGTAGGTGCAGCAAAGAAAAGTGCATATTTAGTTAATCTATCAACAACCACAAATATGCAATCTCTCCCCTAAACATGTGGAAGTCCTGTAATAAAATTCATGTATATTCCTTCCCATTTTTGTTTAGGTATTAGCAATGGTTGTAGAAGGCCTGTAGGGAACGTATGTTTTGACATTTTCTGCTAACAAGTAGAGCACTCTCTAACATATTGCAACACATCATCCTTTAATCCCTTCCAAATGAATCTCTCTCGAATCTGTCATTAGGTTTTGAAGAACCCTGGATGTCCTACTAGAGGTGAATCATGTATCACCCTCATAATCTTGACCTTTAACTTTGATCTTGGTACAAGATATATCCTGTTCTTCTAATAAATGTTATCATCAACCACAAGATACCTATCATCCTGCCCCTCTATCAATCATCTTGCCCATCTATCAATTAAATCACAAGCAAAGTCATTTTTGGTGTACTCGGCCACTAATTAAGAATTCCAATCAGCTGAAATCTCAGTGAGAGCACCGAGTGTTGGTTTTCTGGACAATGCATCGGCAACAATATATTTCTTCCCCTTAATATACTCCACATCGAAGTCGTAAACCTGAATCTTGCTCACCCACTTCTATTGTCGTTCATTCAAATCCTTTTGTTCCAAAAAATACTTAAGATTGTTGTGATCAATCTTGACCACAAATTTAGTCCCTAGCAAATACTGTATAAACTTAGCTAGTGCATGCATAATTGCTAGCATCTCCTTATCATATGTGGAGTAGTCTTTCCGTGTCCCTTGGTTTTCTGCTCTTGTATGCAATAGGATGTCGATTTTGCACCAGAATTGCACCTATCCCCTGACCCGATGCATCGCACTCCAAGACAAATGGCTGTGTAAAATCAGGTAGCGCCAATATTGGACATGAGCTCATGACTTCCTTAAGCTTGTCGAATGTCACGTGTGCTTCATCAAACCAATGAAATGCACCCTTTTCTGTGAGGTCTATAAGTGGTGATGCCAATTGTGAGAAGCCCTTCACAAACCTTTTGTAATAACAACATAAGCCCAAGAAACCTCTCAACTCTAAAATATTCTTAAGTGGCGGCCAACCCAAAATAGCCTGAATCTTCTCTTGGTGTACCTTAAAACCATCATCTCCAATCACATGCCCAAGGTAAAGTATCTCCGTCATCTCGAACTCACATTTAGATGCCTTCGCATACATTGATTGAGCCCCCATAATACCCAACCGGACTCATTTATTTACCCTAGCTATCAAGCCTTCACCAATGGCTCATAATCTTCCACTTAGACTATTGTATACGGTGGTTTATAATCTCGGCTTAAGCCGCTCATAGGGCTGGCAGCCTTTAATCCTAGCCGATGTTGGAACAAATCCTTAATGACTGGTGTAAAGGGCAACCTTCCCACTTATTCTTCTGGTTAACGCGCCCCACTAATAACAGATTCAGGGCTGAGCACATATCCAGGAGGGTATCAATTAGTCTACACCAAATCCAAATGCTAAAAAAGGTCATTCCAGGACTTACTGTATATCAATATGTCATCAATGAAAACTAGTACAAACTTACACGACTGATCTGAAAAAGTGCAGTTCATGCAAGACTGGAATGTCGCCGATGCATTGGTGAGTTCGAATGGCATGACTAGGAACTCGAAGCATCCATAGTGACAACAAAAAGCAGTCTTATGTATGTCTTCTTCCTGGACTCGTATCTGGTGATAGCCGGAACGAAGATCAATCTTAGAAAAATGCATGGCCCCATGCAACTCATCAAGTAACTCGTCGATCCTGGGAATGGGGTACATGTTCTTAATAGTCTTCTTGTTTAGGGCTCTATAATCTATGCACATGCGCATAACGCCATCCTTTTTAACCAAAACAACTGATGAAGTAAAGGGGTTGGAACTAGGCCAAATGTGTCCCATGCTTAGTAATTCCTTGATTGTTTTCTCGATCTCTTCTTTAAAATGGTGTGGGTCTCGGTAGGGCTTAGTGATAACGGGCTTGGTGCCCTCTTCAAGCTCTACGACATGCTCAAACTCACGTTCAGGTGGCCTTCTTGGGGGCATTTCCCCAAACACCTTACTATGTTTATCCAACACTGTTTGAATATTTGCATGATGTTGCGACTCGGTATTGGAGGAAGGTGTAGTAGACACAAGACAGTAAGCTACCCAATCCACATCACCATGTCTATATAGAGCCTCCATCCTCCTTGTTGAAACCACTCGAGGACCATTGTCCAACATAGCTTTAAGCACAATCTTTTTACCATCCATCATAAATTCAAGTTGCATCTAGACAAAATCTTGAACATATCGCTCAAGTGACTCTAACCACTAGCGTCCCAAGACAACATCTATATTGCTAAGCCCAAGCACATTAAAGTCATCCATTAAGGTATAATCCCCAAACTGAATGCTCAACTAGGGTACCACCCTAGCGCAACTTAGTGTAAATCCATCAGTGACAATAACACTAAATCTTGGGAAGTCCTCAACTTGTAGTCCACACTTCGCCATTAGTCCTTCATCAATAAAATTATGTGTAGCTCCACTATCCACTAAAAAAACCATTTGTTGCCCCTCAAGGACACCTCTCAATCGAAAAGGACAACTTTTGGGTACTCCAGATAAGGTGGCAATAGTGCTGGCATAGAATTTCTTTCGTTGTAGTATCTTCCAATTCTACCTGCAGAGGCTGATCCTCATGATCACTTTCGTCTCTAGTACTAGTCTCTTGCTCTTCTAGCTCTTCATCATCTGATATGGCCTCAATTAGGTGGGCCTTACCTTTTCCAAGACAATGATGTCCCAACTCCCATGGTTCCTTACAAGAAAAGCATAGCTTCTTCCTTCTCAGTTCATTCCTAGACTCTTGATCATCCTTTGGTGATGTATGCTTCTGCTGATTAACACCCTTTTTATTTGGTTTCCATGCACTGAAACTTTTCTTCTGTGGTTTAATGGAAGGTGTAGTTTCAAGGTCAAGAGCTAAACCAATGGCATCCTGCAAAGTATTAGGCTTATGTGCCTTGACTAGTCGCCTTAATCTATCACTTGACCCTTCTACAATCAACATGGTGACCCTCTTTTCTGACATATCTGGAACCACCACTGCAATCTTCTGGAACTCATTGATGTATGATTCCACATGTCCCACTTGCTTGAGTTGAGCTAGATCTCTGTAGTAGACCTCTATGTCTTTCTTGTCAAATCAAGTAATCAGCTTGTTTACAAATTCCCCATAGGAGTGTACAATGGCATGATCTTGTGACACTAATCCGTAGTGCCACAAGTCATAAGCTACTCCTTCCAGATGCATTATGGGAAATTGTATAGCTTTATCCTCCTCCATGGGTTAAGTGATATGAATATGTCTGCTTTATGCACCCATGATCTAGCACTTGTCTTTCTGCTCCCATCGAACGTCTGTAAAGGAACCTTATTTAATGCTTCCTTATACTCCTTGGGTTGAGTGCCTTGCCCAGTTTACCTTCTAGACCCTTTGTCTTGCCTTTCCAGTAGGAATCCGGCCTTATCTTTCCGCTGATATGTGAACTAATTCAAATTTATTAATGTCTTGACTTCCTCTATTAGTGCCATATAGTCATCATAAGCATCCATGATGTCATCCGTGATATGAGTTTCTTCAACCTCTTCCTTAGGACCCTCTTCCACTTCATTTCTTCTGGGCAAAAATGTGGGTCTCAATGGCCGATCAAACCTTGTGTTTGCTGTCCTAACAGCATTACAAGCTGCTCCAACAAGATTTTCTCGTCCAATCTCACTTTCTTCTCCATCTCGATTCTGTGCCTGTGGCTGCACCCTTAAATTACCAATTGCATTCAGCAGCGGCTGTTGTGACTGCATGAAGTTTTGCATCATCTGTTGTTGTTGTTGAGCCAACTGATCTAATACATCTAGTATGTTGGGTTGACCATTTCCACCCTCATTCTGTTGCTCTGCCATGATCAAGGGATCCTGTTCTTCTACTACTTCCTGTTTCTGTTCTTGTGCTCTACGTTTGGTGTAATATTTGTGTGGGCTAATTACTCGTGGGTTCATAGAATCAACTCACTGCAATGACTTACCTCTGATATGCACTACAAATTTGTTACTTCTCCCTTACAATCAGCTGGTTATTTCGTCAAACAGTTTGTGTATGATTTGATAATGTGATATTAGTTTGCAGATTTCAATGCGTTTAGCGATGTGTTTAGTCTCTTAGCTAAAACCCCAACACCAGTTCTCATACCACTATGAGAACCCTTGCTCAAACTAGTCTGATTTTTCCTCAATTTTTGATATTTGACATTTTGTCAAACACTTGGCATACCACTCATTAATATCTGATTTTCTAATTACTGTTATATTTTGATGAAATAACCTTGCTGGTTAATGATTGGAATTTACTGCTTTTGCTGTAGCTAATCTCCGAGTTTGTGTTCAAGATATGTTTGCAAGTTGTTTAAAATTTATGTTTGCAAGTTTACGTAACCAACAAAGCAGTTTTGTTCATTGATGTTTTCAGATCTCATTCATGAAGAAGAGCATACACAAAGCATGAAACATTTGCAACATAGCATAGGAAACAAGGAGTTGCTAGAACTAGTCTTCATACCAACTTCGTTAACTAATTCAAACATTACAAATTATCTTTTAAACACATTGCAGACCTGATAAGTCTCCCAAACATGAGAATGAATGCACAAAAATGCTTCCAGCATCAGTACTAGGCATGAAATGCTTAAGGGTAACTTGTATGACATCCTTTTAAACTCCAAACTCCTGAAAATTTGCTCCAGCTTCAACAAAGTGTGCATAGCTACTGGAAGTTCCTATCTTCAAATATTCATCAACTTTAATGACCACGACTCCAATAATGTGTTTAGTGATACTACACTTGCTGCTAGAAACCCATGCAGGCTACAAAGGGGTTCATTTTCAAGCCACATCTTCCATATACTGAAAGCTGTTAAAATATTATTAATATCTTCTATAATGGTCATCTTCTATTTTAAGTTGTCGACTTATTTAGCTTGTTAAGTTAGCTTTTTATTATGTAATTAGCTTTTAAGCTTTATTTAGCATTTAGCTTTTTCTTTTTAGTTAGTTAGCTTTTAAGCTTTATTTAGCTTTTAAGCTTAATTTAGCTTTCACGCTTCATTTAGCATTTAGCTCTTTAATCTTTTTCTTAACGTTATGTTCTAATTATAGAACATCGTCTTGTAACCTCTATATATACATGTGTATATCATTCAATGTAATTATCCGATTATTGAATCATTCATTCAATTTATATTTCATGGTATCAGAGCATGGAAATTTAAAATTTCGAAAGTTTTTGTTATTAAAATTTTTAGAAGTTTTTATTGAAGAGATTTTTTTTAAACTGTTTTTTTTTTTTTAAAAGAGCAAGTTCTTTTTCTCTTCTTGGGCGGATTTTTTTTTTTTGCAGGTTGAAAATTTTCCTAGGGTTTCTGTAATTTTTGACTAGGGTTTTGACCCTTCAATTCAAGTCGAAATTTTATTTTGGTTGCAGATTCTTGGTGGGTTTTTTGAGACCTCAACTGGGTCATCATCATATTTTTTTGGGTGCATCGTTTTTTGTGCCAGCTAATTTGCCTTGGAATTTAAAAACAGTCAACGATTTCTACTAATTTTGTGGGCGTCGGGAATTTCGCTGTCTTTTGGGCACCATTTATGTTGTTTTAAGTTTGCAAACAATTTTAATTTCTGGGTTTCTTCCAAACCTCAAAATTTGTGCCTTGGAATTCGTGCCAAAATTCTCCTATAGGGTTTCAGTTTTCTCAACAGCTGCTTTTATTCTGATTTTTAATCAGAATCTTCTATCTCATTCTTTGTGCCTTCACTAGGTTGACCACGTTCAGCCTCAGTTTCTGTGATGGCATCTTTAACCAACATCATGTTGGAACACAATCAGAAGTTCAACAGCCTCAACTACAACACCTAGAAACAGCGCATGTTATCGATCTTTGAATATCGTTGCCTTGATCAGCTTGTTTTGGGCAAGGAATCTCGTCCTACAACAACAGGTGATGATCAAGACAAACATGATGTGAAGAATCGAGAGGCTGTCATGTTTATCAAACTCTCTGTCACAGATGATCAACTCCCACAGGTGCCTTCAGGTAAAACAGCAAAAGAGATCTGGGATCTCTTGAAGGATCTTCATGAAACATCCGACAAGAGCCGAGCTTTCTTTCTGAAGAATATGTTGTTTTCTATCATGATGGATGAGAAGTCATCTATCCAAGCACATCTCACGAAGATCAAGGAGATCCGTGACCAGTTGGAAGCTATAGGCTGAACCATGGTGGAAGAGGATATGGTAGTGATCACGCTGAAAAGCCTTCCCAGATCCTACAAGCATTTCATTGATACTCTCAATATCTCATCTACTAATGTTGATCTGAAGTTTCCTAATCTCTGCAACAAGCTTCTACAGTAGGATCGATGGAAGCAGCAGTTTGAAAGCAATACTAGTTCGTCCACTGAACAAGCCTTCACAGCTGAAGTTTTGGATAAGAACAAGGGTAAAGGTCAGTCCTTCTAGCATAAGGGGCAAGGTCAATATACACAGTCTTCGAAGAAGAAAAGTGTACAGTGTAACTACTGCCACCAGTTTGGCCATATGAAGAAAGATTGCAGGAAATTGTTGGCATCTGTGCAATCTAGGATGGGAGGGTCTCAGGAACAAGAGAAGGCTCATGTTGTAGAGCATTTTGGAGAGGAGTCAGCCTTCTATGCTTTGTGATAAGCAAATTTCCTGTTTGGTTGGTTTTCACATTTTTTTCCTCAAAAATTGTTCACAGGGTTTCGATTTTTTTTCCTTCAAAATTATTATCTGTGATCCGCAAAGCTTGCGTGGGATTTCTAGGTTTTCACGATTTTTTCTTCAAAAATTGTTTGCTGGTTTTTACGATTTTTTCCTCAAAAATCATCTGTAATACACGAAGTTTGCATGGGATTTGTGATTCACGAAGTTCTCTGGTTTTGATCGATTTCTCTCCTCAAAAATCGAGCTTTGTTGCAGTCAGTTTGGGTCACGCCTACCAGGGCATACATCTGCAACTGTGGTATCTTGTAGTCAGTTTTGGATTTGGTACTCTTCTACAAAAGGGTTTGCTGATTTTTTCCTCAAAATCATTGTTTCACGCTTCAGTAATTCGTGTGCCAGATCTCTAATTCGCGTGTGAAGGGCTGCATTCGCTTGGATGGCTTTTGGTACTCTTGGCTTTTGGGAGGGTCTCTGTAGCAGCAAAGTGTTCTTTGCATCTGTGATCATAACACCTACAGTGTTTTTTGTAGGGTATTGAGTACAATGACCATTAGCGAGGGTGTTCAAATAATATTAATATCTTCTATAATGGTCATCTTCTATTTTAAGTTGTCGACTTATTTAGCTTGTTAAGTTAGCTTTTTATTATGTAATTAGCTTTTAAGCTTTATTTAGCTTACACGCTTAATTTAGCGTTTAGCTCTTTAATCTTTTACTTTAACGTTATGTTCTAATTATAGAACATCGTCTTGTAACCTCTATATATACGTGTGTATATCATTCAATGTAATTATCCTTTTATTGAATCATTCATTCAATTTATTTTTCAAAAGCCACCTCTATTTCCAACCATATTTGCGGCATTCAGACAAGAGCAAGCTCTGTGCGTGAGCAAATGATCACCTAGTGTGCAATCCTTGATCTTTCAACACCCTCGACTTATTTTTGCAGAAGATTTCAAGCCACCACGAAATGGTTTCAGCGCCGCCACATGATTACTGGATGGGAAGCTCAGATTCGGCAAGTTTTGGAGAAAGATCACCACTGTGTGCCTTGGTTTTTCGTCCAGAACAAAAGCTCTGGGGTTTTGTCCAGAGCTCAAATGATATAATGTTTGAAAAGAGAGAATAGTCAAACACCAATAATCGTGAAAAATGACCTCCGCCCAAACTCCGATTCACTTTATATTTCGCCTCTTTCCCATCCTTGCATTACCTCATGTAATAATAATATTTCACTTTGTACAAGCCGAAACACTTATAATAAATTGACTTTATAATAGTGCTTGACTTGGCCAAGCCGCTTAACACAAAACGTTGGGCTCAATTATGTTTTTACAAAGGCATGTAAATAATTATATCGCCCTCCATATAAGCCGCTCAAATCATAAAAAATTTAATTTAGGCTTTACAAAAAAGTATCGCCCCCCTTGGCACACTAGTAGGGCCTAGGTACAATTCAAGTCATCACTTAAAGTGGCCCCATTAAAATAATTAAATATGAAAGATTAAATACTCTATCTTTTGACCCTTTTAATAATTAATTATATTTCTTATTCCCTTATAAATTAAATTTAGCTCTAGCCTCCGGGAATAGTAAAGGCTAGCAAAATTCAATCTTTTATTTGCTCGTCAAGTAGAAGGGGACATTACAAAAATTCCAGGTTCAAGGAGGAAAAGGCTTGGGAAATGGAAATTCTAGGATTTCGGGTTCAAGGAGTAAAAGGCTTGGGAACTAGGAATTCCGAGATTCCGGGTTCAAGGAGGAAAAGGCTTGGGAACTGGGAATTCCGGGATTCCGAGTTCAAGGAGGAAAAGGCTTGGGAACTCCACCTCCTCACAAGAGCACACTTAACATTTCATGATTACATCGGTTTTGTCCTTGATCAACTAGGGCAGCGCTGGTCCATGGAACATATCTCTGATCAATTCTCACTGATGGACCAAGGATGTTATAAAATGACAACAGGTGTGATACAGCATACCCATTTTACTATTCTGATTATTGATAGTAATTCTTTATGATTTTCCCTTGATACAGACTTAACGTTCTTATTTCCTCCTCCTTCTTCGATATAATAATTAATGCAGATTATATTATAACTCATACGAAATTAACTATATTAATGCCTAATCAGCTGTATGACCTGGATATTACTAACTCAGACCTGATCTGCTTAATGCATCCTTCTCTCCCTTAATTGAATGGTTGGTCTGCCGCTTATATATCCCCTTCATCGGCTGAAGGGGTATGTCTCTTCCATGGGTCACCTTCTTTGTAAAAGTGGCAACCTATTTCATGTGACTCTTGCCCTTAATTAATGGTTTGTTAATGTGTACGCCTTTTAACAAGGGTTATTAGTAATCATAATTCTCCTTAATTCCAATTGCTATCATGTTGAATAGGATCACTGTTTTTTACCAACAGTCCCTGTGCTTCTTCACTGCATGTGGCATTTGAGAATCCATTCTGTTCGTTCATCTCACAAACTGCTAACTAGGAAAGAGACTCAAATGTGTAGGAATCGGTCAAGATAGGAAAATGGCAAAGTCTTACTAGTAAGGCCATTTTCGGATTATGGTTATGCATGGATATTTAAAGTTTGCCAATGCAATTAAATAAACCCAAGCAGAAATCAATTATATCATGGATTCTAATAAAACCGTGAATATGTAGAACTATATGCAGAGGTATATGACAATATTGATAAATGTTCAGGGGCATGACACCCCTCCTCTCTTTCCTTCGATTATCAAGAATCACTTTAAAATTTATTAGTGTAGTGGTGTTTTTGTTTGTCATCTTGTTGCTTATTTATTCTTTTTTTTCCTATGTTTGTAATAAACCCCTGTTAAGTGTTTGTCAACTCATGGATTGCTTAACTTGACAGGTGTCTAAAAGAAGATCTTTGCTCCCTTAATTCTGATGTACAAAATGACACATCAACAGTAGCCAGTCAAAGAAAAAAATATCAGTGGTGGACCAACTAGAGGGCCCCTTCCCCTTGCATTTTCTTCATAAAGTAAAGCCCTCCAAACTGTAGCTTGAGATTATTACCTGCACCAACAACAGATTGTATTGATTTTCTCCTAAAAGTATGCTTTCATTTATTGCTATCCTGCAAAGCTTTAACAAGTCTTTTATTTTGATTGAATTGTATATTCAAAATATTTCAATGGTCTGCAAACTATGTTGCTGAAAATAAAAGATGTCATTAGTTGACTCTTGTGTAAGCTTATTTTGTCTCTTATGTGAATCGTCAACTCTTTGATGCATTAACCCTAGATAAGCATTTGACAACCATGTTAACCCAATTTCTTTCCCAATAAATTAATGCTTCCTTCCTTTCTCTAACCATGGTAATGTGATGCTGAACCAACTCAAGTTGGCAGGGAAAGAGGAAGCTAAAACTTTGAGTGGCAGCTGTAGTAGGTTGCCTATTAGATGAACTCTCTGTTTGTCTGACAACCACTGGGATCCCAATTCCCATAGCCACATTATGTTAAAGTAGACCCAAAATTATTCAACAACTTTTACTGCAATAGATATCCCAACATTTATAGTTTAGATGCAATAACACAATTTTAAAGCATGAAGGTGAATTGGCAGAAGAATTTAATCACATGAAAACAAGGAAATTCCCCTATTCATTCCCAATTCTATGCAATTAGAATGGGCCATAACTAAGAATTACTTCTAAGAAGATATTCAGTTATAATCAACTAAAAACTAAAGCATGGCCTACACTGACTGATCTAATTATCCTGACAGAACTAGATAACAGATTAAACTACCTTCTATATCAAGATAGCACCTGGGACCAATAATATGAATGTTTGTCGGAATAATTATATTTATCCACCTCTTTCAATGCAGGAATTAGCAACATGGATAATGCAGGAGATGATGCAGCTGCAGCAGACCGAGCACCATCCTCATCCTCACTCACTCGCCTTCCTGTAGATTTTGAAGTCGATTTTGGTACATCCCAAAGGTCACGTGTATCCCTATAAATGACAGCATCACTCACACAGTGGTCAGTTGAATGCATTATACAGAACTTTCACCTCCAATATTTTAAGTTCATACAGGCAAAACCACCTCACTTAAGAAAACAACAGCAGCAAAGCATAGAAATAAGTGCAACCTCTATATGACATAGATTTATGGAGTAAAGCAGCAATACCGCATAGAAGTTGTACTAGCTGATCTTTCTATAGATTTTGACTCCTGTCCTTCTATGTAGACCTTTGATAAAGGATTCTTTTCTCTAGGAGTTCCTCTTTTTTGTCCAGCCTGCAATGCAGCCTTTGCCTGAAAAATAGAGGCCACAATCAACATATAGTTAAATAAAGTAACATAATCTACCAACATTCGAAGGGATCCGAAATTGAGGGCCTTACTTCAGCAAGATTAGTCGCACTGTCTTCGCGAGAAAAATTTGAAGCCTTTTCTTGATTCCCTAGTCTAGATCTAGGATTTTGAACAATAATTTCTGACTCATCAATTTTATTCCGAACAACAATTGTACCACTAGTGGACACATCTTCACTAGATGTATCTCTGCTGCTAAGCTGTGGAACCAAAATCATATGAACTTAAGCAAATGGATAATAAATAAAGGTAACAAAAAAGAGTCCCACAGATATAAGACCATGCTGGATAACATGCATACCTGTGAAAAACTCCTATCAGTGGAACCTGAATTGGCCTGGCCTTGTCTTTGAAAATGGACACCCACCAGAGTCCCAGAACTGCTAATAGATAGCTTCCCCTGAACATAAAGATATTCAGCTACTAAAAATACTAATCAATATGCCTATTACTAAGACAAACAGAAGTTTCTAACTACAGAAAAAAGATGTAAGACGTCTTACATCCTCTAAAGAAAAATTCTCTCTTCCCTCTTCTGGAATTCCATAGGAGCTTTCTGCATGATCAATACTTGTAGATGTTCCTCGCGATGCATTAGAAGAACTAGAGAGAGTATTCCACTCATTTTCTCTATCAAATGCACCCTTTACAACATTTTGATTGGATATTCCATCTGCCTTTCTTTCTCTATTTCCAACAAGTTGTGGAGGTTTCACTGCACTGCGAACTGTCCCCGTGCTCTGAGTAACTGCTGTACCAAAATCCCAACTAGCATTTCTTCCACTCTTTCCACTACTACAAAAAGTTAAATATAAAGTTAGCACATCTGAATCTCTGGCTTTTGACAAAACACAGATATCAGGGAAGAGTGAGCTGACACACCTGAAAAGAAGAGACTCGTCGTCTCCTAATACTTTGGGAACTTTCACTTTTTCAGTAGAGTTTTCCATATAAGTTTGATCAAACCTCTGGATGTCTTTACTTTTTCTAATCTGAACCTTTGGACGCTCTCTGAGAACTCAGTTAAATGCATGTCAGATTCAGTAATTATAAGTAAAGTCTTTCTGGTTAGTGACTCTTAAAAAAATTATTAATTCTCAGTAAACCTTAAAAATCAGCACAAATTGTAATTGACATTTTGATACAAACATTTCCTACCTAAAGCACACCTAAATCTAGAAATTCCCAATAATCAGCAATGATACAACTGATAATCATTGTGTGTAAAACATCGTAGAGGTACTGGCAATCCTTCACAGTTCAAAATCCAACCAACATACACACCTTATTCTTTCAAGAAGCCTTGGGCTTTTCCTCGCATTCTTGATAAGACGAAGTTTTAGTAGATCTTTTGCACTGGGCCTCTGCTTGATTAAAAAAGAAAAATAAGTATCAAATTTGAGGGAGAAACAAATGAGAAATTCTGTAGAGTGATTTTTAATGTCAAAACATATCTCATGACAATTTGTGAAATGAAACCCACCTTGCGGGAACAATGGGATTTTACAACTTTATCTTGTATGTTTTTCAGATCTTGTACTACATGGGTTTTGATCTCATGACAAAGCTCCGGAGTAAATCAAGGATTCTAGTCAAGCTACAGCTGCTACACTATTGCAACTCTAGGAAACAAATGTACATAACTTACAGTTGAAACTTATTCAAAATAGGCTTTCAACTTTTGTGACTTATAAAAATTGTAAGGAGGGATTGATCGATGTTGACATCCAGTAGCCCACCACTTTGGTATACTGGTATTTGTTTGGAAAGGCCACCATGTGCCTATGTACTCATTTTCTTGCATGCATGTATAGGTTTATATAAAGAAAGGTTATTAAATGTACTACTACCTTCACTTTATGATAGAATCTCTCAAACATTCAATAAAATAAATTAAAAATAGTCTTGCTTATAAAAACCTTAGTTTGCAGAAATATAAATAAAAATTATGTTAATAAGAAAAGAAAAACAAACAGTACTTACATCCAATAAATGTAATCTTAAAGCACAAAAGTAAGATGCCGTGTTGCCAAGTTGAGAAATTATATTGCAAAGTGTAAAAATGACCATAAGCCTATTAGAAATAAATCATATTAGATGAGCAGACTTTACAATTAAAAAAATCTTAGAAGTACATGAAGAAATTTGAAGCCTGCAATCAAACCCCAAGGCTTCTAATAATCTTAAATACGAGCATTATTAAAAAATTAAAGTCAACCAGAGGAGTGGAAACTCCACACAGGACTGAATATACTTATCAAGCATTTTAAACTGAAATTTGTCATGCATTGGGGGCAACTTCTTGCAGGAATAAACAAACTAATATAACTATTAATTTTCACCAAGCTCACAAAGTAAAAGATTTTCACCCTCAGTCATTTGGGCTGCCTTGTGCAACCATCCATGTCCCCATTCCTCATTTACCCTTGAGACTTCAAAGTCAGAAAATATACACTGTCCACAAATGAAAAATTGAGGGGCATTCAAAATAAAAAAAGGTTCAACGTTTAACATCTTTATCCATCAGTCTAATGCCAAATAAATATCCACAATCCACAAGGGACTTGGTAACATTGTAACTGCTGCAGTTTCCATGAAAATCGTCCATTTTTATTTCTTTGAATAATTTTCTACTATTTGCCATTTGTTGTTCCCTCCAAATAAATAGTCTTACTACAAAATGTATTATCAAATACTGATGGTGATGCCTTCTACCACAATTATTCCATATAAATTTTTAATCATCCAATCTCCCATAGATGGCAAGCAAGTACTCATGCTTATCAGTTATAAGCATAATGAACAACTAATTAGCAATTGCAAGCACTGCTCAGAATTAAAGAATACATCAATCACTGTAAGAAAAGCTGAGAAACTATCTTTATTTACACATTCTTAAAAAACAAAAAATACAATTTCAAGCCATCCATGTCCTGCCAATCAGGAATTTGCCAATATATACAAATGCACAGAATGTTAGGACGTTAACACCTTCCAAACATGAGGATTAGTTCATAGATCAAAACAAGATGTATGCCTAGTGTGTCATCACTTCAAAACGTATTTTCAGGTGAATTTCTTGGTCCCAGGAATCAAAATAGCTATTTCCATGATGAATACAAGGAGTCATATAATCTTATCAGTGGTTATTAAAGAGGAAGTTACGTATTTTAAGTATAAATGTTTACATGACAGAAACACTTCTATTAACTTTATAGAAGAAACAGAAAGAAGCTAGCTGACAAGAGTATGGATAAATGCAATCTCCCACTACAGCTAACAACACCATCAAAGCTGTGTAAAATGCTTCTAATTAAGCAATCAACAAGGAGAAAGATAACATTCCATCCACTGAAAGAGGCACTCTTTTGACACAAGGACTAACTTGGACCCTAGAGGATCCCACACAAGCAAGTATAATGAAAAGGTCAGATAGTCTTCCTATTCAACCAACATTTTCTGTTAGAGTCATGTAATTTCCACATTCCATAATGTTCGTAATTTTGGATTTCTGGTTTAAACTGTGTCAAACATTTCATCATCAATGTTTTGGATCATACTACATGATCCACCATCAGGATGAAAGAAATAGATATCTCAGATTAGGTAGCCTATTATTATTTCCCTGCAATTGCTAATGAAGTTCTACAACCTAGAGTCATGGGGAAGTGTTGGTGTTGTTTTTATGCACACTTAACTCAGAATAAAATACCTAGACATATCCTATTCTCTCTTGATCAAAATCTTCCATGTGCTGAACAGCTAGACTGTGTGATCACAAAGACGACTGGAAGGTTCCCAAATGCGTACAGATAGTCATTGTTGGTTCGTTGTGATTTGCTGGTAATCTTAAGGGGGACTTACACAATTGTTCGAGGAACTAATCAATCTAAAGATTCTAGTGAATCCTGACTTTCTTTTTTTTTAAATGATTTTCAATAAGTTCTACTTCAATCATACTTCTAATAATGGGCAAAAAGATGAGGGTTCAGGAAGATAATTCTAATCTTAAGCTAATCATATGAACTCTGGAGACAAATTGCAAAAGTGGAATTTAAAACCAATTCTTGTTTTTCCAGATTTAACAACTACAAAAGAACGGTGCTATCTTCTAAGGGATTCAAAATATTTTCATATCATTCATTCACCAACAAATTGAACAATGAATATAGCAATAGAAGTTAAGTTTTCGTTTACTGGTTCAAGCGAACTTTGCAAAATAATTGAAAATCATTCAATTATTAAAAGTATGAACACATCAACTCCACATTAAGCAATTTTATCAAATCCTTCATTCAATCTATCAACTTGGAAATAACTCTATTCTAATGAGAGCCAAGAAACCATTCTAACTTGCAAAAGTAGACAAAGATTCACCAACATGTTGAACAATGAATTATGTCTTATCACTTAAGTATCACCACAACAATTTCTCTGAAATCTCTCATGAGTTACAAATGAAATAAGGGTTTATTGTTAGCCCACATTGTCATTCGATGTCAAAAGCATAAAGTGCAAATTGTTTTGAACTCTTAATATTTGTGATAAAGATTGAAGTTTTGTAAATACAAAACCTTACCTATTCTTGTGCGCAATATAATCTTTCTGAACACACATCCTTTGTTGCACAGGATTAAGTCATTTCTTGATTATGTTGTATGGAGCATTTGTCGCTGACATCTATCTTTACAACCAGACATTGATAGCTATCTTGAAGATCAGAGGTTGATAGCAAAAATGAATTTCTTTTATCGAACCTTGCAAATTTCTGTGTTGAGTATTGTTTGGACAATTGCTGTTAGTTATCTCTTCTCATTGAACTATATTGTCATCGCCTAGGATTCAGTTACAGTTGTTGGACAGTTGCTGGAAGATAATAAACTTGGTGATTGTGTTAAGTGTGCTGGAGAATAATTATCTTAAAGCGATGAGTTGGATATCGTATTTGTGGTTAATAATTCATGATAAGTATTTGAAAAGGAAATAAAGCTTAGTTTACTATGTTCGGTGGGTGATTAGTTGTTGGATAGTTATAGCTGTTCTTTTTAGTTATAACCTCTTCATCATCCACGGTTCTTAAATACACTTTTCTTTCTTTTCTAGAATGACTTAATGAGATAACCAAAAAAAAATGAATTCATGAAGACATTGAGATCGCAGAAATTAAAATTAGAGAATTCATGTTGAGGAAAGCACTTCATTCTAGGATGTATTGACTCAGAACAGCCGTTTCTGGAAACATTTCTTTCAAGTTTGTATTGATTTAGTGCTATTGTTTCTGAAGATATTTCATTAAGCATAGTCTGTGAGTATCTCTACAAGAAGAAAACAATATCTCATTTATAAGGAATGACAGGTATATTTGGTCAACTTTTTATTTTTATAAGTATATGATTGAAGTAAAACTGATCAGCATATTATTATAAGTCGGATCAACATATTTTTATATCTTTAACCTGTCTACATTCCAGACAACTTTTGCAGAGATATTATATCACAGTAGATACATACTGTTACTGGTTTATATCTGAATACAGGTCTTGAAGAAAGTTTGTTGGTATTATTCACGTTGAATTCAAGTTATTAAACAGTCTGTTTGAATTCAGATTACAGAAGAACTATTATCAAATTTTCAGAGATCAGATTACAGAAAATTTGTGAATCTATTTTGTTCAGATCATAAACTTTCATTCCTTCAAAGTTATTTTCTAGTTTGTTTCAGAGTTGATGCTCAGATTACTAAATTGTGATAGTTGATGAGTTGGTGCTCATTTTGGAGTTTGGTAATTTCTTAGGGTTGGTGCCCTTAATATTGTATTTGGATTCTATTGTGAGGCCAGATTAGGACAGTAGATCCTAGCGGCATTTCTCACCGTGGTTTTCCACATAAAATCTTGTGCATTATGTTATGTTCTTCTCAGTTTCAGTTGTTACATCTTTTATGTTTTTCAATTTCCAGATTAAAGCTTGGTGAAAGTTTAAAGTTGTTAAGAAAGATTAAAATTTTGTGTACTACTGATTCACACCCGCCCCCCCTCTCAGTAGTACTTTTGTGTTTTACATTTATATAGCCACCCTTATTACAAAGCAATGGCCTAGATTGAATTAACATCAATGGCCAAGATTAAACAGCAAACTCTAATTAGGGCAAGCTAACATAGTTATCAAAAATGGACCAATGAGAAATAAACAACTAATAAATCCAGCTTTCTTCTAGAAGTGGGTGTCCCTTATCCTTTGTTTTGGCAGCAAATTTAAAGAACCTGTTCACTATGGGGTCGACTTCTTCCATTGGGACACTTGGTAGAAAGTCAATCTTGTATTCCATTAGGTCCATCTCATCTTGACATGTGGCAAAAGTGGCTATCCAATTAATTTCTATTTTTCTAAAACCATCCTCAATGGATAGAAATGAGGATGCCTTGCTGAAATGTTGATTCTGGATTGGATTCGTGGAAATGTGGAAGTTAATCTAAACTTTGGCCTTTAGGTTCTCTACATCCAAGTCCCTGCCTTGCACTATTTCCTGCTCAAGCACATCAGAAACTATGATGAAGACCTTGTCTTGGATTGTCTTGATTGTTTCTTGTATTCTGCAACCATCAATCTTCATCCTCTCCAAGACCACTTCTCTAGCCACCAAGGCATGATACCATGTGCTTAAGTCATATTATGTTCCAGTATCAATTACATTTCCACTAACCAAGTCATACTCAAGAATTCCTTTCAACACCTTCAAACATGGAATTGTCTTTTCTTGAACAGTTTGGAAATGTTCCCAAAATTCAGCTATGCTTTGGATTCTATATATGAAAGAAGAGATCCGTCCATAGACCTGTCCCAATTCTTCCAAGAATTTGACGGGCTTGTGTCCAACTTTTGCAATCCATTCCTTAGCTTCTTGAGCTGCCATCTTCATTCCTTCAAAATTCTCAACCGATTCTTGTGGAAGAATCAAAGGTGGAGCGACTGCTGCCTCTTCTTTCCCAATAGAATTTACCAAATGCCAGATATAACCTTTCAATTGTTCATTCTCTTCTTTGATTTTATTTTTCTTTTCTTCCTCTTTCCTTAGCCTTTCCTTGATGGCTTTGACCAAATCATCTAGCTCCTAGACTTTTCGTTCCTTTGTAACAAGACCTATGTCCACAATCATTAGTTCATAATCATCAGGAATGATGTCCTCTTTGGATTTATCAAAATTTGGAACAACACCTATACTGAACGGGATCCTGTGTCATCCTTATGGATTAAGGAATATTTCTTTGCCTTCTTTTCCACAAGCCCATTCAATTTGACTAAGAATTTTGCTAAATCATCCATTAGTTGGACTTTACAATAGCTTTCTTTTTCATTCTTGCTAGCAACCAATCTAGCATTGTTGGCTGTTCAATGCCATCTTTTGCTTCATTTTCCTTATTTCCTTCACTTCCTTCAATTCCCTTGAGTGTGGAAATCATTCTTTTTTGAAAACCTTCTTACAAGAGATTAACTTCAATATTCTCCAATTCCTCATCTAATACCATTATTGGATTATCAAAGCCATTAGGAACAATTTGCTACTGAACTGGTTCTTCATTTGGTTCTTGGATGAGGAATTTTCATCTCAATTTGTAGATCATCTCCAACTGGAGCTTTTGTTAGTATTTGTGGATGAGCCAACTTCTTCAACCAAAGAAGTGTTGGTGGAAGAAAATGCATTGTTCGCTCTTTGTTTCTTACATATAACTTCCTTATCTGAAATCTTCTTTCTTCTTGGCCTTAGTGAAGTCTCTATTGTATCTTTCATTTTCTTGGAATTTCCACTTCTTGGCTACTTAGCAGCGTCAGTGACTTCATCCTCATCAGAAGAACGGGAAGCCATGCTTCCCATCAAATCATAGGTGAAAGCAATGTTCTTCTCCTTCAATTTGTGAATTTGTTGATCCACCCACTACTTGGTAAATTTCATGACTGGCATCATCAATGTATCTAAATCTGTAAGCTCAGGTCCTAACAATCTGTTATGGGAAGAGGTTTATCTTTTTCTTCTTCATATCGTGGCTAGGTGAAATTTCAATCATCCTCCACTTGTTCTGGCATGGGAAAAATTTCAATTGTTCTGATCATGCTCACCGATATCCTAGACCACATTCTTTTCCTTATTTCATACTCATCAACTGCATTGGCCGAAAAATCTTCAAGATCAATTATGTGTCTATACTTTCATCTATTTATCATCCCAATATGATGATGGGGATCAAAGTTGGATCTTGATCGATAGAAGGAGAATGGATACCATTGCATTTCCATATCTGCTTTATCAGTTGCTTGTGTTGATGGGCATGATTCTAACATTTTTCCAATGAAAAGAGGAAAAGAAATTTTGTCTATTTGGATTTTCTCATATGTGTCCAATTGTCCGATGACCTCTAGTAATACCATTTTGTGTTGGATAGCTTGGAAGTTCGCATGGACATCCTGTAAATCCTTGGACCCTAAGGTATGTGAATTTGAGAAATTGAATGTACCATGATCCAAACCTGTTTATCAAATCTTTAGCCTCTTGTGTCAATCTTTGATGAGTGCCTCTTTGAAATATATTGGTGATGTACATTAAGAATGCATCATTGACTCTTTTGAAATGGGATTTCTCTTGTTCATGCAATTGTGGATAGCAATCATATGCTTTGAATTGCCCGTCCTTGTTTCCCACAATGCCTTTGCAAATCAATCCCTTATACCTGTAACATCTTGCCAACATATACATGATGTAAGAACTCATGTAAAAACACTTCGTGTGCACCATGTTTCTCAGTTGCTCATCTATGTTATCAATGATCATTCTTTCCCAATTTATCATCTTGACATCAGTAGTGACTTCATCAATGAAGTAATCCATCCAAGGCTCGAATGAAGAGACTTAAAGACTTCCTACAACCCTATTTAGCAATAGGACGAGGTTTCCATACTCTTCTATGAAATCTATCTAGAAAAGATTCTTAAGCACTTTGGAATAATAAGGTCTTGGTTTATGCAGCCATTGTTTGTTAATTACTTCCGTACAAGAGATAGGTTATGCTTTGTTAGTAGCCTAAGTGGATTAAGTTGTAGCATACAGAACACCAAGATCCAAATTATAATACCAAAGCATAATAAAACACTATCATGGAACCAACCACACACAATACAGTATGCGGAGATATATTAAATGTAACACAAATGTATATCATATTAATCTCCACTGGAATATCCTTCCAAATGTGCTACAAGCTTACATATAAAGAGTTTGCGGTTGGTTAGGCCATCATCCGTCAAACAACCAACTACCCCGAGGATATAACTTAATACTATTGTTTTATTTTAATACATTACCAAAAAGCCTTATTTACTAATTAACCGGCTTACATCATCCCCCCCCAAAACTTGTCGTCTTCCAGATGACACAAAACAACAGAATAACAACAAAAACTATCTACTGAGAGGGACAAGAGGATGTCCCTGTTCCCATCGTGGCACGCTCTCGGAGGGTCTTCAGATCTCTTTCAGCAATGAGTTGTTTCCCCCGAGTTGCTTTAAGAAGCCTGAGTGCATCCATTCGGTCTTTCTCAGAGGCAGCCAACTCCTGTTCCTTTCCCCGCCACGTGGTTCTCTCTTGTGCCACTTCTTGTTCCAGAGCATTGATTCTTTCTTTCAGCTCACTCTCTCGTTGTAGGGATAAGGTGTGTTCTCTTTCCATTTTGCCCGCTTTCCAAGTCATCGCCTGGAGCTGTAAGAATGTAGTACGGAAAGTCCGCTCTATGGTAGTGAGAGCTCCCATTACCTCTTGATCTCCTCATGTATGCCTGCTAAGGATCTGTGGTACTCCCCAGTCTGCTACCATCTCCAGAGTTTCCTTGTCGGGCCAACCTTGGTTCCTCATTTTCTCTGAGAACTCCCTCTCATAGTCCTCTGCCATAAATGCCATTAGTGCTTCTGTTGCTTTCACTATAGCAGGCACATCGGATCTTCGATAATGATCTATCATCCTCTGTGTGGCTGTCCTCATTACTTCTAACTCCGAAAGAAAATGTTGCGCAGCAGCTTCCAACCCTCCGACACCCTCTGCTGGTGAAGACGTGTTGTGCCCTTTCCTAGTTTCTCCAATCCTCGGTCTCTCCTCTTGCTGATCAAACCCCAATGATGGTGATGGTGGTGGAACCTCTATGTCCATCTGAAATCTGGCAAGCAGGCTGTCCGTTTCGACTTCCATGTTTGCTTCCTTTGTCCCCTTCCCCATGTCTCCTTCTGGCTCTTCCAGGTGCATTTCTTGTTCTGTGTTTTCTACATCCATGGTTGCGGGGGGATCAATTATCGGTGCCACTACCAATGTGATGGCTCTAGTGACTTCCACGCCCCTGGATGTGTTTATATGGAGAGTGTGGGCCCCTGCACTGTCTCCTCAAGTCTATTAACTGGGATGGGGTCCCTACGACCCCTGGTACCAAGTGTGTCGTGGTGAGAATCTGTGCCGGTTTGAAAAGTACCTTTCTCCTTACTCCCCACCATGGTACGGCTGGTATGCCCCCCATATGGCTTCCTGGCTCTACCTGTGGCAGACCTCCTACGTTTCCTCCTTCCATGCCCATTGGTTCCAATGTTGCAACTTCCGGTCTTGCCCTATCTTCCTTACCACCTTCTGGTCCATGCATAGTGTGGCTTTGTTCCATACGGAATTCCCCTTCGTCTTCATCAGATGAAGAGATATATGTCTCCTCTTCCCCTGTCTCTGCCTCTTCATCAGAATTGTTATCTTCCTCCCCTCCATCTTTCGTGCTCCCTGCAGGTTCTTGCCTTGCTTTCTTCCTGGGTGTCTTTGTGGCTACTACTGTGAAAGTGTCCAGGTGTAGCCAATAGTACATGGCTGGCTTGTAGGGCTCCACCCGATGCGAGGCCACAAAAACTCTATATTCCGGCGCCACCTGGGTTCTCAATGCTTCCAAGAAGAGCGCAATGATATGATGGGGCACGTACAGGGTTTTGTGTTTAAGGAGCATGGCCTCCTTTACCCGGCTGGAAAGGAGCCAGCCCCAATTGTATATTTTGTCGTTGCTCAGTCCGTACATGAGGCGTAGCATCCATATGGCAACATTGGAGGCTCGGCTTGCTGCTGTGAGCTTACTCTTCAGGATATCCATAACGCATCTCCACTCTGGTGAGGTGATGTAGGATTTTTTCAGGCCCCTTCTATTACTATTCTGCCACAAACTGTCCCATTGCTCTTCTGTGAGCGTATTACCGCAGATGTGTTCCAACAACCGCTTCTTTTCTTCTGTAGACATTCTTGCTGATGGTTTCATGGCTGAATCGCTGCTACTTGGAATTCCGAAAAACCTTCTAGAATTCCTTGGGTGCATAAGAAATGACCACGGTTTGTCCCAAATAGTCGATTACTGATCTATGCTTGTCTCGCTCATATCCATGGACCATGGCGCACAATATGGGTTCGAATTCTTTTAAATTGAAGATAGGCATAAAAATGATTTTATCAACCTCTGCTCTCTTCAATGAATTTTTTAGGGGGTGATCCTCCTCATTGCTTTCCCACCACCTCCTGCACTCACTTCCAAGAACTCCTTCAAACGTGAGGTTCTCCACGTTTACTTGTTCTTGTGCCCTCTCCTGGCTTTTCTTGTTGGTTCCTGGCATGGCCATTGGTTGCTTGTTAGAAGTACGGGCCTTGTAATTTATGTCGTAACTTCCCGTTCTAGGGTTGTCGTGACTCCCCTTCACCATATCGTGCCTTGCTGGCGTATGCCTCTCCTTCACTGTGCAACTGTAGTGGTACGTTGCGACTATGTATGTTGCGACTGGGGGCTGCAATTGTGTACATCATGGCTGTGGGGCTGCGTACGCCTTGGTTTGCGTACGTTGTCGTGGTCTCGGAGGGAGTTGTCGCGCTTGAGTGCAACACGACGACTAAGGCATACGTCGTGGCTATTGGGAGCTGCGTACGCCCTGGCTCGCGTACGTCGCGCCTTTGGCTGGGTGCTGCGTACGCTGGTTGCTGCGTAGGCCTTCGCCCGCGTGCCTTCGTGTCGCCACTTCCCCCTTCACACCACTACTCCGTGTGCCCTTCGTGCCACCACGTGCCTTCGTGTCGCCGCTTCCCCACTCCGCGCAACTGCTCCCCCTCGCTTCTTTGCATACGCTCCATCCACTCCCACTGATTGCATGTGTGCCCCTTGCACACCCTCCTTTGGTTGTGCGTACGCTCTGCGTGGTGTGTACGCCCTGCGCAGTCCTTTTGTCTTCCGCGGCACTACTCCTCTGAACTTCCCCTTTGTTGTCTTCGCAAAAAATTATGTGCCTTCTTGCCCATTTGTTATTTTTCTTAACATACCGGATGCTTTTTATCCTCCACTTAGTTTTTTTCGAACCATTCCTTCCTTTATTTTGCTGGTCCCATAAAAAAAATTATATTCTTTCTGGTCTTTATTATCTTTCTATGGCCTTCTCTTTTCATGCATAATGTTTTTATTTGCGTTCTCTTTTTCTCCAATCTTTCCTTGTTTTTCCAATTTCTCTGAACCCATGCTCCTAACTTTCGTGCCTTAGGGCCATCCTTGTCTGCCTTGGTCCCACATTCTGTCAAGTCATACCCCAACATATTCGCGGCAACAGTTTCTCTCTCCTGGACAGTTTCTCTCCTGGTAGATTTTAAGTTTTGACCCATTCACTGGGTCTTTGATCGGATTGCCATCTATGGTAGATAATTTTATAGCTCCGTTTACCCCTACTCCCTCTATTTTATAGGGCCCTATCCAACGTACCCTGAACTTCCCAGGTCGGAGTTCATTCCGGCCATTGTATTTGAGCACCAACTGTCCCGGTGCAAATTTCATCTGTCTCAGGTGTTTGTCATGCCAGAACTTCCTTCTTTGGGCTACTTTTGTGGCCCATTGTGCCACTATCCTACGTTCCTCCATCTGAAGTAATGTATTCAACCGCTCCCTTAAGCTCTCCTCCTCCCCCAACCGGTTTTGGACGGCTATTCTCAAACTCGGTATAGTGTACTCTACTAGCATCACAGCTTCCTGTCCATACATGAGCTGGAATGGGGTATGCCCAGTAGTGGCTTTGTAAGAAGTACGATAGGACCACAACACCGCACCCAACCTTTCCTCCCAGTCCTCTTGTTCTACTCCACAAGTCTTGTATAGAATGGACACCAATACTTTATTTGTTGACTCTGCTTGCCCATTCGCCCTTGGGTAGTACGGACTTGACAGCATGTGAAAAATTCTGAATTCTATTGTCATGGTGCGTATCATCTGATTCACAAAATGTACACCTCTATCACTGGTGACTTGTATCGGTATTCCCGGTATTCCGAACCGAGTTACGATCTTTTCATATAGGAACTTGGCGGTGCTAAGTATCGTGTTGTCTGGAAGAGCTCTAACCTCGGCCCATTTTGTAAGGTATTTTATAGCCACGACTATGTACAGGCATCTGTGTGCTTTGCTTGTCCTGAGTAGCCCTACAAAATCTAGCCCCCATCTCTCAAACAACTCCTGCAGTTGGGATAGAAAAAGAGGCATAAAGTCTCGTTTGAGTGGCTTACCCGCCCTTTGGCAAGTATCACAACTTGACACCCATTCCCGTGCATCTGCATAAAGTGTAGGCCACCACAACCCTACTAGCAATATTTTTCTTGTGGTAGCATCCGAGCGCATATGCCCTCCCGCTAGTCCTTCATGTGATTCCCTAAGAACCCCAGGAATTTCTTCCTCTAAGACACACCTTCGTAGTACCCCATCAAGGCCCATTTTGTACAAAAGCCCGTGAATCAGTTGGAACGTTGTGCTTTTCAGTGCCAGCTTCCTTCTTTCACTTGGGGGCATCTCCTTCGGGAACGTTGCTCTGGAGAGATATTGTCTAAGCTTCTCATACCAAGATGGTAAGACTGCTATTTGGAACAAGTGGCCATCCAGGAAATCCTCATTCACTCCCCCTTCTGCGCGTTCCCCTGATTTTATTCTTGACAGATGATCAGCCATTACATGGCTCTTTCCTAGTCGCACCACAATGTTGAAAGTAAATTCCTGCAGTAAGATCAGCCATCGACTTACTCTCCCTTGGATGACCGGTTTGTTGACCAGATACATGAGTGCCTGGTGATCCACGAAGAAGGTAAAGGGCGTGGCCAGGAGGTAATGACGGAATTTTGCACTACGTACACCATCCCCAAGGCCTCTCGTTCTGTGGTGCTATAGTTTCATTCTGCTTTCGACAGTAGGCGGTTGGCAAAGTATATAGGGTGATCCAAGCCCGTGGCTCTCGCTTGTGCTAAAGTGGTGCCAATGGCAAAGTTGGAGGCATCTACATGCACATGGAATTTATTATCCCAATTTGGGTATATCAGGATAGGTGCACTTACAAGTCTGGATTTGAGTTCCCTAAAGGCTTCTTCTTGCTCTTTGTGCCATACGAATGGCTCCCCCTTCCTTGTGAGATTTTCCAGCAGAAGGGAGACCTTAGCAAATCCCTTAATAAACCGCCAACAGTACCCTACATGGCCAAGGAAGGATTTTACTCCTGTAACATCCATTGGGTTTTCCATTTCCATGATGACTCTTATCTTATCTGGGTCAGTCTTCAACCCTGTTTTGCAAACTATATGGCCAAGTAACCTTCCTTGCGGAACAAGGAACCGACATTTCTTTGGATTGAGGGCAAGTCGTGCTCGACGACACCTTTCCATGCACTCCCCCAATATTTGCAAGTGATCCTTCTTCTCGCTGTATACTGACCAATCATCCAGGAATGCTTTAAAATTTCCAGTCGCCATCTTGTCGAAGATATGCAGTATGATCCTCTGGAATGTGGCTAGGAAGTTGCATAATCCGAATGGCATCCGGTTATATGCATAAACTTCATCCTCCACAATAAATGTGGTTTTCAGCTTGTCTTCTTCTGCTATGCTGATCTGGTTGTAGCCCGAAAAGCCATCCATGAAGGAATAGATTTCGTGCCCCGCCACTTCTTCCAGTATACTATTAGTAAAAGGTATGGGAAACGGATCTTTCACAGTTACAGCATTTAAACATCTGAAGTCTACGCAGATACGGATCTGATTCCCCTCTTTCTTGAATGAAATGACAATAGGTGAGACCCATTCGCTGGTTTGCACCTGGAATATGATTCCGGCTTCTAACATCTTTTCTATTTCCTCTTGCACCTTTGCTGCATAATTTTTGTTCATGCGGTAGGGGCGTTTCCTTACTGGCCTAGCCCTTGGTATTAATGGTATGCGATGTACGCATAGTTTTGGAGGCACTCCTTTCAAATCCTTATATGTCCATGTGAACACATCTTTGTATTCGAGAAATATTTTAAATGCTGCTGCCTTTAGTACGGGGTCCCAATCGTCCCCCACTAGTATTACTTTTGGGTCCTTTTCTTCCCCAAGGTTGGTTTGCCATACCTTTGGTTCCACGTATTGTACGACCTCATTTTCTCCAAATTGGTGAGCTGGGGCCCCATCTACCTGGGCCTCCCCTTCCTGGTACTCGGCAAATTGTGGCGGGTAAGTATTGTCTTCCTTGATCTCCAGGATCTCCAACACGTTACACGGGTGGAAGATTTCGTAATCCTCCATCTACCAGTGGAATAACCCATTGATAGAACTTGTCTCGTCCTCTGAGCAATTCCCTAAGCGGAGGACTCTCTCTTCATCAGGTTCCATCTCAACTTTTGTCCCATGAGTGTGCCAATTGGTTTTATCCCTTGCTGGTCTGCTCCTACCAGGTGGAATGCGTGTGGCCACAGTGTTGGTTTCCCCAAGGCCTTCCATGTCTCTTTCGGTAACACATTTACCGTTGATCCTCCATCCACGATCGTATTGGTGAGTTTGTAGCCCATGATCCATTTCCACTACGGCTGGTGTTCTACCCACACCTATTGTCATCAACATGGGGTCAGTGGTCTCCTTTGAGTGGTTCCTTTCTTCCACTTCCTCCTTGTGGCCTGGCGTCTTTTCCTCTTTTCTGGTCTCCTCCACCTAGTTTATGGCTATCCGCAGTTGTGGTAGTGTCTGCAACAAATCCGCTACTCAGACCGGCACGGTGGTTTGTAGCAGCTGCTTCATTATGGTTGCTTCAGAGTCGGCTCGTATGGTGTTGGTGGGTTTGTGGGATACTGTCTTCCAGCATTCCTCACTCATTTCCCATTCTACTTCCTTTTGGGCCTCCTTCAGTCTTTCCTTTTATGTACCCAGGTCAGGGTACGTTAGTTTCCTTGCATGAGATCGGATAATGGCCAGTACTTCTAGTTCCGGTCGAACTGCCTCCAACATGTTCACACCTTTCTATCTTGGGCACTCCGCATCCTCATGGTTGCCTGGGCCACACCATTTCAGAGTAGCCCTCCTCCTTGTCCAACACCACTCTAACAGTTGTGTGCAAAATGGCCCCATTCGTGACACCTTCGGTATTGTATCATTGGTCTTCCTTTTGCATCATATTGGATGCGGCCCCGTGGGGTATTATTATTGCTATTGTTGTTACTCCCCCTCCAACTGTTCCTATAGCCACCTAGTGATGCGTCTGCATTTGTGTTCTTGGAGGGTATAGTTGGTGGTGTTGCTTGTTCTTGAGTATATAGTACCTGGGCACTCCTTGCCTTCAAGTTGTACGGGCATTCCTTGATGGAATGTCCCAACACTTGGCAGATATCACAAAAAACTTTCTTCGGGCAGTTGGTTTTTGTGTGTCCCTCCAGTTTGCACTTTGTGCACCAGAGTTCCCTACCCTTCCTACTTTCTTCCTTCTGAGTCCGCATTTCCTGCATCATCCGCCTCATATCCTTCTGGAGTGCTTGTATCGTCCGAGACTCCTCGCTTTCTTGATCACTACTATCTTCATCACTTGTGCGCTTCTTACCCTTCGATGTCTTGTTCTTGCTTTCAATGTCCATGGCTCTATTGTACGCGTCCATGAAAGTGGATGGAGGTACTACCTTCATCTTTTTCCACAGGGATGGGTTCAGTCCCTCGATGAACCATCGCTTCTTCAAACCATCGGCTAGGGTATTGTCCTTTTTTCGAATCAATTCCTTCAGCCTGTGGTAGTAGGACCTTACCGTCTCGCTCTTGCCCTGTTTGGTGTTGTATATTTCTCCTACGATCTCATCATCATCCCGAAGTAACCGAAACTCCTCCTCGAACGCCTTAGCAAGATTTTTCCACGTATCCTTTGAAGTGGTGGGCAGGTCCATGTACCAGTCAATGGCAATTCCACGGAGGGTGGCTGGAAATGCTTTCAACCAGTTGTCCTCATCATTCTCGCCATTGGCCTGCCATATGGTGACACAAGTTTTATAGTGACGGGCGGGATCCTCTAATCCTATTCCATTGAATCTGGGAAGTTTCTGCTTTTCAGGGGTATGTGCCATTTTTCTCGTACTCTGGGGAATTGTCAAATGGCTAGGTTGGTGCGATTGTTTGCTCCCAATTATCACTACTCTCTGTTGCCTGTGGGTTGTTGTGACTCCTGTCCCAGTCTTGTGTATGTTGCCGAGAACCTTCTGCGAGGCTGCCTCCTCCTTCAATGATCCGATAGAGTTTCAGGTGCCTCTCCAGTTGCTCCTGGATGCGTAGGGATCTCCTCACTATGTCCTGTTGGCTCCCTTCTTGTTCCTCCGAGGCTTGTCGTCTTCGATCTTTGTTGAGTGTATTGGCATTAATTATTGGAACTACGGGGGTTGCGACGCTATGTTGAGTCCCTTTGCTCTTCTTCCCTTCGATTCCTTTCTTTGTCCTGTTGGAGCACTTGCTGCCTACGTTGCTCCCTTCGTACGTTCTCTCGTTCCTCATCACGTTCCACGAGTACACGTGCCAACAACCATGGAAGACTACCCAGGAGATCATGTACCGCCTGGTTCACGTTGAGTTCTGCCCGTACCGTATCAGCCGAGCCAGCGCTCAGTTCCGCTTCTCGTTGTACGTACCAGTCCACGGAAACGTCCCACGCGTGAATCAGGTCTTGTGTCAACTGATCCTCCCTAGTTACTTCGGTGTTATCCTCTATGTCACTGTCTGTTACCAGGATGTTTTGGTCGAACGGACGACCCATTATGCTTCCATCCCGCCAGCCTTTCCTCTTGAGACCTCCGGATTCGACTTAGGCAACGGCGCCAAAATGTTAGTAGCCTAAGTGGATTAAGTTGTAGCATACAGAACACCAAGATCCAAAATATAATACCAGAGCATAATAAAACACTATCATGGAACCAACCACACACAATACAGTATGCCGAGATATATTAAATGTAACACAGATGTATATCATATTAATCTCCACTGGAATATCCTTCCAAATGTGCTACAAGCTTACATATAAAGAGTTTGCGGTTGGTTAGGCCATCAACCGTCAGACAACCAACTACCCCGAGGATATAACTTAATACTATTGTTTTATTTTAATACATTACCAAAAAGCCTTATTTACTAATTACGGTTACATGCTTCAAAAAGTTTTAAGGCTTCCTCCTTGGTGTTGTATATGATAGAATGATATTCTGAAATGTCAAATGCTTCTTTGATGGCCATCTCTCCAAGGTAGGTCAACACTTTGTTGTCGGGTGCCACAATTTGTCTCTCTTGGATGTTGTAATGCTTGGCATATTCTACTATCAGCTTGTAGCACTGCATAGCTAGAGGAAATCCAGCTGCTTGAACAATTCCATTTCTCATCATCTTGTGTGCTAATGGTGAAGAAAAGCAATCATCGAGCCCATACATTTTCTTGTTGAAGTCTTCGAGGTCTACATGGCCAAGGTCGGTATCTCCAATCTTCTTCCACTTTGTCACGATCTTGGATTCCTACTGTTGTCCTTTGTTTTTAAACTTCATTTGTGCTTTCCTGGAAATCCCTCCTTGAGCTGACATCTACCACCTGAAAAACATGAAAATTTCTATGTTAGCAAAAGGATAAACAGGGTTTGATGCTCACTTGAAGGAATTTTGAGGGATAATTCTGATTGAAATTCTTGAAATCAGACTTAGTCAAGTCTGAATAATAAAATCAGACTTGGTCAAGTTTTGGAAATTGTGAAATCAAGTCTGATTATGAAATTTTCTCACTCCAAACTGCATAAAAAAGCAACATGATCCTAGGAAAAATGTGAGGAATCCGGAATGGTGGTCCTTCCACAAGTCCGGAAAATTAAAATTCACATTGACAGAAGGAAATCTTTTGAGTGTGAAAGAGACTGAAATTCTGGAAATCTGCCTTCAAAACTCTTCTAAACCTGAAAATTTTGAAGAATTAAATTGAGGAATTGCTTTCCACTTCGTCTTCAAATGTAGGAATTAGTCTGAATTCCTCTAAAGATTGTATTGCACCAACAACTTTCTTCAAAATTCGCCTTAAAAATTGAAAGAAAATCTTTCTTGAGCTCCAACTTTCAACTGTTGAGAATCAACTTGTGAGTTGAATGAATGCCAATGTTCAAGTTTATAGAGAATTTGAATCCTTGCTTTGCTTTGTATTTTTTTTGTTTTAATGTTTTAATGTAAACGAACCCAGTCATGTTTTGAGCATCAAATTGAACCTTCCCTTTTTCTTTCTTTTGCTTTAGGATCTCAATGGGAATCTGTTTTTGCTTCTTCTAGAAGCTTCTCCTTATGGCGAATTTCATCTTGTTTTTTCTCAAATCCAACACTTTGCCGAAAATCATCTCACCTTCTTTGAGCAAACTTTTTGCTTTAATCTCTCATCACCTTTCTTTCAACACTTATGCGAATTTCTAAATTTTCCTCCAAGGAATCAAATACTTAGCCAAATTTTTGCCCGAATTTCAACTTTGCTTTTGACATTTTGTTTTAATCCACTTCGTCACTTTCCTTTCAATACTTGGGCGAATTTCTTTTCCCATCTTCTTTGGGCGGAGTTTGCTTGCTTTCAAGGAATCTTCCTTATGCATTGAGCAGAATTTGCATGCACTTGTGGATGTTCCATGTTTGCTTGGGTGGAGTTGATGCTTGGATAAGGATTTTCACCAAGCAATCCAAAGTGGACTTTCCTCTTGATCGGAATTTTTTCTTATCTTGCCATACTTAGCCAAATTCCTTACCTCCTCCTTGGGCAAACTTCATTCTTGGTTGGAAATTTTTCTCTGTCTTCACAAGGCGGAGTTTGCATGCTATCAAGGAATGTCCACATGCTAGGGTGGACTTCACATGTGCTCAAGGAATTTCTCCTTCCCAAGGCACACTTTGCATGTGCTTGAGGATTTTCCTCATCAAGGAGGCGGACTTCATGTTGGCACAAGGATTTTATGCTTTGGGAGGATGGACTTCACGTGACTTCAAGGAATTTGTGATCTCCCCAAACAGGAACCCGTCAAGTATTCTTAATATTGAGAAAGCTCCTTGTATTATCTTTAAGGATAGCTTACAATTCATTAGGCAAAAACATAATGTGCAGGTTGACTTCATAAAGAAACAGTAATTCATGTAAAATAAAAAGCATCAACAGCTATATTACAATGGTGATTGGCTACAACGCCAAGGTAGTGATGCAAAGCAATGTTCATGTGTGAAGTCGATCATTAAAGAAATGTAATCAGACCGACTCATTATAAAGCTGTAACAAAGGTATGGATGGTGCCACGTAGCTAGAGTCTAAATCGAATAATATGCTTGGTGGAGGTTGCGGGTGTATGAAGCTGTCTTAGATGGAGACAACAGCAAATAAGTTCGATAATACAGTAATTAAGGAGATTAATAATGCAGTGATTAACCCTTATATGACAGCAAACAAGATGCTGGTAACAATGATCGTTAAAAAGAATGTGAAAGAGAATGAGCAGAGATTCAAGAGTTGCTACTCCAGGATTGATGTGAGGAATGAGAATGATGTGCGGCACTTTGTTTGGAAACAGAGATGAATATAGAATTACTATTTAAAATAGCAATTAATATGGCAAAGCCGAGCACTATTATTCTTTTAAGAGATTAATATCCTTAAGGCAGCAATTCATAAGAGATAGTCTACAGCGATAAAGCAAGTAATAGTTTATTGTTAAAAGGGGTGTGAATTCTTAAGGAAGAAATACAGGTTGTAATGAATGTAATAAGTAGTGTGTTTTGTATAGAGACTATTCTTAAAAAGTGCAAGTCGTTAAGATAAAGTTTAATTAGTTGCAATATAAATAAGAAAGTTTGACAATTTCTGAAGGTGATGACTTCTCATATGAAGGGAGGCATCTCTAAAGAAGTGAGAAGACATAAAAGGAAGGTCGATGAGGGTTTTGTTATTGGAATGTCGGAACTCAGACAAGGGAGTGTTCATAGGAGCCTTCGAACAGCCAAGAGGGGATGGTATACGTTCCATCCTCTGCAAGGCTAAGGGCACAAGCACACAAAGTCTATTAATCAGGACAGGCATCAAACAAACCGGAGGATTATAAAGCACATATGCAGAAAGAGCAAGCAGAAATAAAGATATTATTGTCTTCATATACGATCAGGTCTTTAATTACTCAACACAGAATTATAAAGATACAATTCAGAAACGGCTCTCATTCATTTGGCTCTATCCATTCTTATAAATGAGCAGATCAATTATCTCATATACAAAAATACATCCTTGCTGACCAGTTACAGTTATATTGCATTGAGGAGATCCTATTGTGGGATAACCAAAAATATATCAGATTCATATTCTTATCTGACGTCCTTTTGGGGAGCTAGTTTCAGAATTTCTATCAGAATCATAACTACCGAATGCATGGTTATCAAGACTATATTCAGGGAGGATGAACACGCTAATACCCGATCCATTTATCTAAGGATCGATATCTATCTATTACCTCATCCACGTTATTGTAAACTGGGTGGATGTATTGTTCTATATAAGCGATATTGTGGATCAAGATAATCTCCATTATATAGCAAGTATACTATCAGTGACTTAAAGGTTTTTTTCAGAATTGTTGTTGGGCAATAAAAAATAGAAAGAAGCCTCTGGCAACTGAGCGTTGTCAGATAAATGTCTCTATTTTCTAACCCATAAAATAGGGGGGAAATTACAGAATTGCATCATCTTGCCTAGGGCGGACTTGGGGTGACTTCAAGGATTTTTTCTCCATCCTATGGGCAGACTTGGCACTTGTCCGAGGAATTTTTCCAAAGCATAGGGTGGACTTTGCCAATAGACAGGGAATTTCTTCCTTAAGCTTGGGCAGACTTCATGTGGCACAAGGAAATTTCCCTCTAGGAAGGCAGACTTGACAATGAAACAAGGAATTTCCAATTATTCCTAGGCAGACTTCACATATGCTCAAGGAATTTCTCCTTCCAAAAAATGGACTCCATCTGGAAACAAGGAATTTCTTCCATACTTGGCCATTTTCTTGTGATCTTTCATTAACATTCTTGACCATGAACTCCCCTAACTTGACATTTCTTCTAACTCTGAAACTACCCATGAACTTGGAAAAAGCAAAAAAGAAACTTTCTATTTTTAGAAAAAAGAAAAACGAAAAAAAAGCAGGTTCCCGGATCAGCCCCAAAATGCCAAAAACAAAACTTTCTAAATTTAGAAAAAGCTAAAATAAAAACAATTTTCCTATAAAATAGGAAGTCAGAATTGATCTCGGAATATTGCAATTTTACTCCTTCGACCTGTCTAACCACATCTGTAGCATCAGAATGCTCTTTTGACCATTCTTTATTGTTGATTTTGATAACCCCTCCAAATTTCAAAAAACTTGACTCATTTGCCGAGGCTAGAGACTAGAGACAAACCCCTAAGACGCCAAAACCCTACCCTAAAAAACAAAAACAAAGGGGGTCCCCGTTTGCAATGGGGCGGTGTGATTATGTCACAATAGGAAGCCTATTCGTCATGAAGATTCTGGAGGCCTCCATATTATCTAAATATTTATGTTGAAGAATTTTGGCCCATTTCAAATTATGTTGCTTGAACATCTTCCATCCTAACTTTGCTCCTAGAGCCCTCTTTTGAGACATCTATCTTTTCAAACCAATATCGGCCTCCTCTTTTGGTTTGCATACTTTATCCCACGCTACGAGTTCCAATTTATCTTTGTCAAGGAAAACTTGCCAAAAGAATTTCCTCATTTCTTGATTCACCTTGTGGCTTATACAGCTTGGCATGCCCAAACATGACACAAAATAGCTTCCTACATGACTATTCTACCTGCCCAAGAGAATCGCCTTCTCTTCCAAGTTGAACCTATTTGAAACTTTGTTTAGCAACATATCCTATAGATTGTTCAGTCTTAATCTT
The DNA here is from genome assembly GCF_030272615.1 of Cryptomeria japonica. Classification (NCBI taxonomy): domain Eukaryota; kingdom Viridiplantae; phylum Streptophyta; class Pinopsida; order Cupressales; family Cupressaceae; genus Cryptomeria; species Cryptomeria japonica. The sequence goes on from NC_081412.1 coordinate 336,542,491, forward strand.
GTTGCCAATGGGAGTCCAAGATTTTGTGTTTGCGAAATTTCTTAATTTGAAATTTAGTACTCTTATAGTCTCCTACTATTTCCTTAAAGGAGTCAATAGCAAGAAAACCATCGACTTGGCAACACTTACAACTGTTTGAAGGCTTTAGTGGATCCCCTTGCCATAGACCCCTAAACACTTCAAAAACTTTTTGGTGAACAATTAACAAAAATTGAGTACCTCAGGTAGGCAATGCAGTTGAAGATCCAATTCACTTAATTTGTGTTAAAGCTAAAGGCCTCTCAACACATTGAAAAGAAACCTCCAATCCACTTTGTCGTAAGCTTTTTAATGTCTAGTTTGACCAAAATTTATTGCTTCCCAGTTTGTTGCACTGAATGTATAGCTTCTTGAGCAATAATGACACCATCTAAGATCGATCTCTTGGGAACAAAACCTATTTTCTCATCTACTATTATCTCTAGGAGTATTCTTTTGAGTCTACCAACTTCTTTGACCAAAAAATTGTAGACTTTATTGCATAAAGATATGGGTCAGAGGTCATCCATCGAAAGTACTTGCTCCTTAGGTATTTTTGTCCTCATTTTTGGATTTTCAAAAATGTGACAACCCCTACAAATTTTTGCTCAAAATGTGTTGTTTTTGTCTCCAAGGCATGTTTTACGAGGTACAAAACTCACATTTGTTTTGATTAAGTAAAAGCTGGTATTTGAAAGGTACCCGAACCTTGTACAAGCCAGGAGATCAGAATAACAAGAAAGAAAACTGCCTGATCACTTCAAAAAAAACAGAAAGATCCCACCCGAAAAAGGGATCAGCTTACATAACATAACATAAAGAACCAGAAACGGACAGCGAAAAGAAAGCATAGCGACAGCAAAAAGACAGAACCAAGGACCCCTACAAAAATAGAGACAGAGACCTAAATACTTTTCATGATTTCCTCAGCATGAACAACCATTTGTTTCATGTTGTTCGCCAAGGTCTTTAATTCCTCCATCTCACGACCTTTGATGTCACCCTTGATCTTTGTATTAGCTCTGGTCCTCTTTTCGTGACCCTTCTTGTCCAGCTGCTCTTTATCACCATCCTTCTCTGCATTGTTCTCAAATCTATTGATCAGGATGTTCATGTTATCCACGGAAGCTTTGAGGATCTGAAAAATTTGATCTGCAATCTTCTTAACATTGAGTACCAGTCTGTCGATTCTGCTATCCAAGTTGTTCATTTTATTTTCCATCTCCTTGTTATCTCCCATCTCATTGACCTTTTTTTCTGTTGCTATGATTTTGCCCACCATACATTCAATAGCTTCCGAATTGTGCAGAACAGCAACCAGTTCCTTAACATGTTCCGCCAGGGGCTTATCACCAACCGTAACTCTTGTGATAGCCTTCGTATCAATCTTCAAACTGTTGATATCCTTCACCATGGTTGCGATGGTATCACAAAAAGCTTTTATAGTATCATTATCACCAGTACCACTTTTATCCTCCTTTTGCAGACTTGTGGTATTCAAAACCTCAATGTTGCCCATCACCGGGTTATCCTCCCCCTCTTTATCCTGACCCTCATACTTCTTGTTCTCCTCAGCATCCTCCTCAGAATCAACCAGAATATGGCTGATGTCTTTATTGTTACCCTTTTTAGTGTTCTTCCGCTGAGTCTGCTTTCCAGTTGCTTTCCCTTTCTTTTTTTTAACAAATGTTTTCTCAAAGGATTCAGTTTCAGACTCCGACATGTCTAAATCCACCACAATCCTTTTCCTCTTAGCCTTATTCCTCCCTTTTTTGCTAATCTCTTCCGATTCTCCCTCAGTCTCCGAGTCAAAGTTGAATCCGCTGGCTTCATTCTCCGTAGTCTCGTCTCTTGCATTTTTGCCTTTGATAGGCTTTTCAATGCATTTTCCCTTAAGCATTTTATAAACCAGGACCATAAGCCCCTGGTGGAGGGCATGGTCACCTTTGGGATCCTTCTGGACCTCCTTGATAGTGTGATCCATAGAACAGGCCAGGTAATAAGGCAAGCTCACCTTTTCCCCATGGCGGAAATGGTTGAGCAAGACAAAGTGATGACCATAGGCTCTAGTAAACCTACCATCCAAAGTAATGTAGGCGATAGAGGCAAATAAAACAAACCTCCATGGCCTGCAAATCCTCTTTGGAGCATGGTAGGAGTTGTCGATTTTCACCATCTTTCTCCTCTCATTGTCCGTGACTGGGAACTTATCCGCTGCTTTATCTGATATGCTACGGTCCTTGTAAAGTTTCATTCCCTCAATAATCATCCCTGTGGCCTCAGCAATGACCTCCTCATCAACATTCATCATCTGGGACCCGATCAGGATTTTGCCATTTTTCCAGTTCTTGATGAAATAGTTGGTAATAGTGGGATCTTTCCCACTTAGCCTCTCCATGAACACATTCAAACCCCCCTGCTGAAGGATATCCCAGACTTCTCTGTTCTTTCTCCAGTCAGAACAAGAGGTGGGTTCGAATCTTTTCTTGTTACCTTCCAGTTTTTCAGCACTTTCCTTAAAATTCCTTCTCTCGTCTTGAAAACCTCTCCTCTGGTTTCTGTGGATGCCCTATAAGAATGCCCAGAATCCGTGCCAGATAATTATGATAAGACACCTATATAAATGCTCATTATCTTCGAAATAACCCTGCATTGAAAAAGGCGGAAGAGGCATTAGAAATAATGATTAAAAGTACCACGTTGCCTAGCCTGGCTGCGGTCCAGATTAAGCAGGGATTTCATTTCACTTGCAATGTCATTTTCACCATAACTAGTAATGATGTCTTCCGATTGGCAAGCCAGGTTGGCAGCCCAATCAGCGCAGGAATTGGCCTCCCTATACACGTGTAAAAACACACATATCAAATTCTTCGCTGATTTTCTTAGTAGCTTTAATAGCATTACTAATTGACCAAGAAGGCGGGAATTTCATATTTAAACAGTTGATTATGTTCAATGAGTCTCCTTCACACCAAACTTTAGTGCAGTTAGCTTCCTTAGCAAGGATCATCCCATGGTAAGCCGCCATTGCTTCGGCAACATGATTTGTCTGATTTCCTATGGGAATACTTTTTGTGATTTTGCATGTTCCCCATTCGTCCCTAAGGACCACTCCACATCCAGCAACACCCGGATTACCCTTTGAAGCACCGTCAAAATTAATTTTCATCCATCCTTTGAGCGGACTGACCCATATCACACCCTCTCTAGGATTGATCTGAAAGTGCTCTCGACCCTTTAATCTCCACTTTTTGTAGATAAGTTGATCATCCTTATCTTGAGGATTATCAATGCCTCCTATGATATTCATATTTTCCACTATTTCTTTTTATTTTTTCAAACACAATTTTAGCCTTAGAAACCTTTTCTCTGGAGATTTTGTCATTTCTCTCTTTCCATATACCCCAACACATATGAGGTAAGGCAAGTTTCCACAATAAAGTTGTGGACTTATTCCTTGAAGGATGATGCCAAGAGTTGAAAACCTCCTGAATCGACTCAGGGAAACCCCAACTGATTCTGAAGTGGTCCAGACAGCTTCCCCAGACATCAGCAGAGAAAGGGCAATGAAAAAGCATATGATTAATGGTCCCTTCATTCTGCTTACATAGAATACAAACACTAGGCATGCTAATACTTCTTTTTCTGATATTCTCAATTGTTAGAATTTTATCTTGTAGGGTTGTCCACAAAAAAATGTTAATCTTAGGGGTGAGGCTTTTCACCCATGCCTTAGCCCAGCATGGGCTTTCCATGTTAGAGAACTGTTGATGATACAGAGAAGCCAGAGTGAAAGTACCACTTGCTGTGAGTTTCCAAATTAATTGATCTTCCTCTTCAACCCTTACCATAGAGTTCATAACTTTGTTCAAACTACCCAAGGACTGATCCACTGTCCATCTTCCTAGTAATCATCCACCTTAGATCCAAATCTTTCCTTGCACTGGTTCTAAAATCTACTCCACTCAGGGTTTTCATTCAAAGGGGACTCCAACAACCAAGAATCATCCCAAAATTGGATAAGATTCCCTTTCCCCATTTTCCATTTTGCACCTCTAACAATTAAGTCTCTTGCAATTAAGTCTCTTGTTCTAGAAACATTTTTCCAAATATTGGATCCAATTGTTCTAGAAACATTTGTTAGTGTCAACTCGTTGGCAGGTTTCTTTGCCATCATTGTCCAAGTTTTGGTGAGTTTTGGTATTCATTTTCCTAGCTTTTTGTTCAATTTCAGGTTTCAGAGCAGACACTGCAGGTTGAAGATTTTACTCTTGAGGCACACTTCTCGAGGCAAAAAAATCTCCTTGGTAAACTGGATTGATCTTCGGTCCATATCCGATTCATGTTTCAAATTTAATCGCATTCCGAGTTCGTTTGCTATGCCTTTCCTTCAATTTCAGGTTTTTTCTTCCTGACTGCAGGTGGGAAATTTTCCTTTGATTGCAAATTAGGAGTTTTCTTCTATTTTTGTGTTGTAGGGAAATTTTAAAACAATTACAAGTGCACTTTATTTAAAACTTGTAACTTGTAACTTACTTTTTATTTCCCCCTTGCTTTTTATGTCTTTTAAGTTGTTGTAGGAACTTTTGAGACAAATTACAAGTGAATTTAAAATTATAAGTTTAAAAAGAACTTGTAATTTCTTTTAAAAGTTCCTACTTAAGTGATTTTTAGATGTAACAAGGATTTTATTTCCCTATTACATGTTTTTTTGTCCTTTAAGTTGTTTTAATTTTAAAATTGTAAAAGGGATTTTATTTCCCTATTACAAGTCTTTTTCTCAAAGTCATTTTAAACTTGTAAAGGGGATTTTATTTCCCTATTACAAGTTATTTTGACATGTCTTTTTGTTCTTTCCCCTCACAAACCCGAATTTGTCTAAGTGACGAAAAGTGAAAGATTTAAAACTTCTAGAAGGGTTTTTAAAACCATATTACATGTCTTTTGCAAAGCATTTTCACTTGTAGTTTATTGCCAAGAACCCGACCTGCCTTTCCCTCCAAGGAGTTCAATTTTGGAAGAGTTTAAATCCGATTTTTGTGGGAGAATCCATTAAATGAAGGAGGCGCATCTTGGGCCACGTTTTTTGCCAAATGGAAGGCGTTTTGGTGTTCATTTACCACGTTTTTGCCTCCTTTCAATCCATTTTTGCAGCATGTATGGAAGCGTTTTTGGTCTCCCAACCTAAGCAATTCATCTCTTTGCTTCCATAAGTGGGTTTGCTAGGCGTATTGACTCGTTCTTTCTCCTCCTTGGATGTCGTTTTTGGTGCAAGAAGTTTGAATTCGAGTTTGTTTTGGATACAAGAAGCGTTTCAACATATTGATTTCTTCTTCTATTTAAAGAGCTGATTGTTTCTTTCCAAGTTGATTCATCTCTTTAAAGAGCGTTTTTCAAGCAAGGTTCATTGAAACCAAGTTATAAATCTGCAAGATTTTCCCCTCTTTCATTTTTCCTATTTACTTGTATTAGGGTTTTAAAAACCCGATTACAAGTAATTGTGGTAATGTTGACCTTCCCCCTTTGGTAAAAAGAGTTAATATTCTTTATACAAAATTTACAAATGTTGAGGAATTTCCACGAGACTCATTCATTTGATTCCGGGTTTTACAAATCTGATTACAGGTTGAAGTTTCTCCCTTTTTCCAAGTTGTCAAGCGGAAAATATTCCTTCCCATACATGTACATGGTCATTCAAATTTCCCATCTTCTCCTTCATGTCAAAATCCCTTCCATTCATTTCACCTTCATTCATTTTTCCCATTTAAAGTCTACTTGCAGTCTGAATTTTAAAACTCGATTGCAGTTGTGTCTTTACTTGCAATCAACCTTCTAGAACCCGAAATTGGTCCAAAATGCACTCAAAAATACTTGAAAATGAGTCTTAAAGGTCCAATTACAAGTGCAAACTTGTGGATATCCATTACACACATGAAGTTGCATGTTTCTTCTCCACAATTGCAAGTTAATGCTCTTGTTTTTCCCACACATGTAATGCAGTTTCCCGAACCCGAAATTCACTTGTGAGCCCATTTTTGCATACACGACCTACCAAATCAATGGATTAAGGCATAGGCCTTATTTTGCAAGTAGATTCCAAGATTGGAGAAAGAACAACAACATTAAGAAGCCACACAAGGAGATGTGGATAAGTGACATGAATGGTTGAGAGCATAGAATGCTTTCAAGACAGAGATAGGCTTCTTACTTTTACCTTGCAAAGAACTTCCCTCCTGATAAGTCAGTACTACCCGAAGCATGTGAAAGGTTGAAATTTGTTGTTTAAAGACATAAAGACTATCAAGGGTGCAAGTTCTTCTTCCAGTTCATAATGTCATTTACCTTAATCACAGAGTATCTTGTAGCAGCATGAAGATTTTCAAAACAGAGGATGATTTAGTTAGAATCGTGTCTTTGGACACATAGAATAGTTTCAATTGTGTATTTGTAATTTTGTTTTGACAAGTTTACTTGTAAAAAACAATTTTGTAGTTGCAAGTTTATCACTTGCACTTTTGTAATTACAAGTAAGTTGATTACAAGTCAATTTAGAATAGGACTTGTAATTTTGAATAAGTCTTAGTTAGTAGTTGGAATAAGTCATGGTAGTTGACACAATTTCTCAAGTTATTTGGGATCCTCCCACCTTTTCTCAAGGCTCCTCTCCTATAAATACTTGAGGGGGGTATGTTGTAATGGATATCTTTTGGCAATGTAACAAAACTCTGTCTGTTTGTATGTAAACTCTAAGACTTTGTGCTTAGATGTAAATGAAATTGCTTTCAATAAAAGAGGCAAGTTGTGTTGAGACTTTGTGCCAATTCAAGTTGTTATGTGTCGACATTTTCTAGAGTTGATTGTGATTTTTGTTCTATTGTTCAAGAGGGATTTGACTTCAATCTTGCAGACTTTGAGCTTCTTATTGCATTTGGAGTTTTATGTTTGGTTTTCAGACTTGGTCTTGCAGACTTTGAGTTGTTTATCATGTTTGAAGCTAGTGTAGAGAGCTCAAGTAAAGGGGGTAACTTGCAGACTTTGTGCTGCTTTTATTCTGTATGTTTGTACATAAGAGGTGCATCATGTAGTTAGACTTTGAGATGCTACATATTTTGCTTGGTTAGTAGAAAATCATTTAAAAAGGTTGATAGGAGAATAGATAGTTAAAGACTTTGAGCTTTCTTTCTGTTTTCCTGTCCCGGGGAAGTGATGAAGGTCTTTGTGCTTTCATGGAAACTTTGCTTCCCTTTATGTTCCAAAAATCCTACAAAAAAGTCTCATTTCTATATTTGTTGTTAATTATTTCCAATTGTTATTACTTTTCTGTGAAGAGAAAAGAATATAGTTTTTTTTGAAAGAACAAGAAAGACTGTTGTCTCACCCATATTAGATTAGTTTAGTTTGTAGAGAGGGGGAGTTCCCTAAATTAGGAGAGTATCATACTCACACACTGTGGCTGAAACCACAACTTTGCACATCTCCCAAGTGTACAAAAAATTTCAACCAACAGGTATCAATGCTATATAAGTGTTATTTACCTCCTTTAGTAACTTGCCCTTTCAGCATGAATCTTCTATGGCCTCATAAACATCCTTTCCAATAATGTGACAACATTTATGGAAAAAAGTTGTTGGTAACCCGTATGGGCCTAGGATTTTGTCGAGTTGCAAATGCCTTGATCTTTTCCTCAATGAAGGCATCCAATAGCAACTTATTTTACTCTTTTGAAATCAATTTTAGAATGCATTCTAAGATAAGATTGTGAGAAGCCAAATTTGAACGTTCCCACCTATTAAGTTTTGAAAATAGCTCACTGTTGACAGCTTGATGATTTTCAGATCCTCCATGAAGAAGTCATCTGCCGGTTTTTCTGATTTCTCCAAATCTTTTGTGGAGTTATGAAAAAAAATTCAATTTCTATCTGCTGATCTGAGCTACACCTCTGTTGACTTTTGTCTCAAAAAAATATCTTCCTTTACAAGAACCTCTGAGTATTCTCTCATTAGTTCTTTCTCAACCATAAATTTGCCCTGATCCATTCATGCTAAGAAAATCTCCACTCAAATCCCGAATTATCCCCTCTAGTTCTTCAAAAATAAATTGAATGAATGATTCAATAATCGGATGATTACATTGAATGATATACACACGTATAAGTAGAGGTTACAAGACGATGTTCTATAATTAGAACATAACGTTGAAGTAAAAGATTAAAGAGCTAAAAGCTAAATTAAGCGTGAAAGCCAAATTAAGCTTAAAAGCTAATTAACTAAAAAGAAAAAGCTAAATGCTAAATAAAGCTTAAAAGCTAATTAACTAAAAAGCTAAATGAGTCGACAACTAAAAATAGAAGATGACCATTATAGAAGATATTAATATTATTTTAACACCCTCCCGAATGGTCATCGTACTCAATACCCTACAAAAAACATTGCAGGTGTTATCATCACACATGCAAAGAACACTCTGCTACTACGGAGACCCTCCCAGGATTTGCAGAATGTAAATGACCAAGAGTACCAAAAGCCATCCAAGCGAATGTAGCCTTCACACGTGAATTAGAGATCTAGCACACGCAAATTACTGAAGCCTGAAACAATGATTTTGAGGAAAAAATCAGCAAACCAACCCTTTTGCAGAAGAGTACCAACTCCAAAACTGACTGCAAGATACCACGGTTGCAGATGTTCGCCCTGGCAGGTGCGACCCAAACTGACTGCACCAAAGCACGATTTTGAGGAAAAAACCGTCAAACCCTGAAATAGGAACCCCTCCAAAAGAGAATTTACGACTTTGAGGAGAAAATCGAAAAACCAAGAAATCTAAGGTTACAAATCATCGTTTTTGTGGAAAAAAACGATAAAACCCAAATAATTAAAATCTTACGCGAATATCACGGATTACAGATGAGATAATTTTTAAGGGAAAATTACTAAGTTATCGGTTCGGATTCAAGTTCGGATTCCCGTACGGATTCGCCGATTCGGCAAAAAAAAAATTGGGGGGGGGTACAGGTACGGGTTCGTCCGTACATATATATATATTTTAATTTTATATATATATATATATATATATATATATATATATATATGTTCAAACTTCAAACATCAAAATTATATATGTTCACAGTTCAAACATACAAATATGAAACATACAATGTAACTTTCCCATACAATGATACATAAATGATAACAGATAAATCATAAATCCATAATTGCCAATGCCAATAAATATTCTGATATTGATATATCATAAATCATAAATGTAATATCATATTCATAATTTGCAAAAAAGAAAATATTCAAGTTTGAACTGATTCAAGTTTCAAAATGTGAAAATGTCATGACACAATAAAGTATAAAGTTAAACATTCAAATTACAAGCCATCTATGGGATTTAAATTCCATATTCATCTTCATGTGAAGCATCCAACCAAAGCCCAAGGTCATCAAGTGGTTCAAATTCAACATCAATTGAACCAATATCAAATGGAATGCCACTCCCACTAGCTATGTCTCTCTCAAATTCCATAACTGCCTCGTCTATAGAGACTTGGCAAAGTTGTGCAACTGTAGCATCTAAATCAGCACACTCAAGGGCTAGATCCCAATTCCTTGTTACACCCTCACTATATCCAGGGTCCTTCTGTGACAACAAACGAAGGTTGGAGTTGTACGTAGACCAAATCCTCAGCTTTCTTTGCACCCAAACGATTACGTTTGACTAAGTGGATGAAGGAGTATGTACTCCAATTCCGCTCAGCTGAAGAAGAACTTGCAACTTGTTAAAAGTTAAAACATAATTAGAAATTTATAAATTAAAATTATAAAATAAAAATATGATAGCATCAAATGGAATTGGAAAACTATAAAAATAAAAAATAAAAAGATACATATGGGAGTTAAGTTGAATTGCAAGAGGCTGCAAGTAAACGGAGCCTTGATCATGTACATACCACCACTCATCAGCATCCATCCCATATCTAGCATTAAGAGCTACAACAACATGATTTTTTGCAGATACAAATTGGCCAAACTCCCTCAAGACAATATTTCTTGTCTCTTCATCTTGATATATCTTTTTAAAGGCAGCCTTATAGCCAGAAGCAACCTCTGCATCTCTATATGGTGCCACCCTCCTTGGTGTTGCAAGCATCTCTGCACTATAAAATTTTGGCGTCAAAGCAAATGCTAAGAGATGTAAGGGGGTGGTCATCTTGTTCCAACGGTCAACAATTTTCTACACAACTTTGAAAAATGTTTCCGTTGGGTCATTTTCTTTTCTATTTATTACTTCTTTCATTTTTCCACCATGCAATCCATGCCATCATAAATCTCAGCCAAACATGGGTGATCAGTATCAGCACACCTGATCATACTCATGATGGGCTCAGTGAAATTCAAAACATATTCCACATCATCCCACCATTTCTCACTAAGGATCAATGCTCTTACATTTAGAGCTCTTTCTGTGTGGGACTGCTTCCATACACTCCACAAGCTGTTGATGACCATAGAACTCAAGGCGTCTCGCACCTTCAGAAGTCATCTTAAGACGAGCGTGTGAGATGCAAATCGTGTTTCAGCAACCTAACATGACATAACAAAATACACAACATATATCAAATGTAAGTCTATACAAAAAATAAAATTAAAACTAAAAAATTAAAAAATAAAATTTAAAATTAGTAATTATAAATTACCTTCAACAACTCCAACTTGGAGAAGGTCCTGAAAATGGCTTGTGACATATGATGATTAGTCACAAACATTTGAATCTCCTCGCCCTCCGCATACAGTTTTTTCACCCAATCAATTTGTGTGCCAAGCTTTTGCATGATTAAATTGAGTGAGTGTACTGCACATGGTGTCCAAAAGATGTGACCATATGTAACCTCCACTATAGTCCGTGCTGCCCTACAATTTTTAGTATTGTCAGTTACAACTTGGACAACATTTTGAGGCCCCACCATGTCAATGCATTTTATCAAGATATTGGCAATGAAACTTGCATCTTTCACTTGCCCCTCACAATCCACTGCTTTCAAAAACATTGCCCCTTTAGGACACCCTGCTATAACATTGATCAATGGCCTATTTTTACAATCTTTCCATCCATCAGAAACAATGGTCACACCTATTTCCTACCATGTATCTTTGATAACCTTCAACTATGACTCTATGGATGCTTTCTCCTTTGCCAATAAGGTGGTTCTCACATTTTCATACCCTGGACAAACATAATCAGAAGGTGTATTGCAAAGAGTATGCACCATGTCCCGAAAGTAAGGTGATCTAACAAGGTTGAAAGGAAGCCCATTGCCATAAAGGCAACATCCAATTTTGGAATCTGCAATCTCTCTCAGTTCATTTTTGAAGGCAAAATCCAATGGGCCTCTTTTCCGTGAAGCCACAACATTCTGATTCTCTACTGCATCAACTGGTGGGTTTTGCATGAAAGGATATGAACCAGTTGGTCTTGTGGAGCCAATGCTACTAGAAGGCCTCTTAGACGTTAAGCTTGGATGGACAAGAGGATGATCAGTCTTTGCTTTGCTACTTCTCCTATTAGCTTCCTCTTGTTCTCTGATATATCCCAAAACTAGAGCTTTTGACAGCCCCCTGCTATCTGACCCCTTACAAAACTTTATTCCACGCCCAGGGATGAAACAAAGGTAGCCTTTCACTCGAAAGTATGAGCTAGTATACTCAGTGCCACAATGGTTGCACTGCCAAACAAAACCCCCACCACCAGACACTGGCTTGATCATTGTTGTATAATGCCAAAGTGGTGAATCTTGATCAATATTAAAGGGGTTATTTTCAGTTCGAACATTTGCAACTGAACTAGAGTTTGCACTTGCACTTCCAGTTCCAGCCATTATATATGATTATATGAATGAATAATGCACCTAAAATGAAAAGAGAAAGCACAACATTATTGAAAAAAATTATTAAAATTTCGGCATTATAACCCCATACTATGCATACAAAGTGTAAAAAAATATACAAGACTTCTTTAAAAAAAATTAAAAAAACTTTTTAAAAAATTTAAAAACTTGGAAAAATTCTTGAAAACTTGAAAAAAAATCAGATTCACTTAACTTTAATGGCTAAATCTTCCTTCTCCAGTGATTCCTACGCCTTTGATGCGTGTCTCACACCTTCGTAGTCATCACCTTTGAAGAAAAATACAAAAACTAAGAAACCTAATCGTAGAGAAAAAATCTTCAAAAATGCAAGTAGAATGAGTTGAATGCATGTTTTGATGCATGAAATGCATCATAAAGGGGCGGATTAGGGTTTAGATGTTAAAATAAGATTAAAAAAATTGTTTTTTAATTGTTTTTCTTTGTTTTCTAACCCATGGGCCCTGTTTTTGGGAACCCACGGGCTTGGATTCACCTGGGTCCTCCTTGGTTCGACTTGGGTCCTACCCGGGTCCTGCCCAGACGGTTGGGTTCCCTAGGACCCACAGGGAACCCAAGCGCCTGGGAAGGACTCGAGTGGGTCCCAGGTCGAACTAGGACCGGGCATGAACCAGGACCCCGCCATTTTTGGCAAGAACTGGTAACTGAGGAAAATTATAAACCATGCGAACAATTTTTGAGGAAAAAATCGTGAAAACCCTCCCATGATTTTTTGTGGAAAAAATCGGAAAACTGACAGACAATTTTTCAGAAAAAAAATCGTGAAAACCCTAGGACCTGTAAGACGAGGTCTGGACACCAAAATTCCTGGAGTCCATAGAATTAGCAGAAATCGCAAACTATTTTTAAAGTCCAAGGCAAATTCGCTGGCACAAAATTTGAGGCACAGAAAATGAGGCACCCAGAAAAATCTGAGACCAACCCAAAACAGCTCTCGAAAAACCCACCAAGAATCTGAAATCAAAATGAAGATCCAACTACTGAAAATTTGAGGCACGGAAAACGATGCACCCAGAAAAATCTAACGACAATCCAATTGAGGTCTCAAAAAACCCACCAGAAATCTGCAACCAGAATAAAATTTCAACTTGAATTGAAGGGTCAAAACCCTAGTCAAAAATTGCAGAAACCCTAGGAAAATTTTCAACCTGCAAAAAACAATCTGCCCAGGAAGAGAAAAGAATCTGATCTAAAATAGTTTTAAGAAAATCTCTTCAATAAAAACTTCGAAAAATTTTAATAACAAAAAATTTCGAAATTTTTAATTTTCATGCTTTGATAACCATTAAAAATAAATTGAATGAATGATTCAATAATCGAATGATTGCATTGAACGATATACACACGTATATATAGAGGTTACAAGACGATGTTCTATAATTAGAACATAATGTTGAAGTAAAAGATTAAAGAGCTAAACGCTAAATTAAGCGTGAAAGCTAAATTAAGCGTGAAAGCCAAATTAGGCTTAAAAGCTAAATTAAGCTTAAAAGCTTATTAACTAAAAAGAAAAAGCTAAATGCTAAATAAAACTTAAAAGCTAATTAACTAAAAAGCTAAATGAGTCAACAACCAAAAATAGAAGATGACCACCAAAAATAGAAGATGACCATTATAGAAGATATTAATATTATTTTAATAGTTCTTTCTTAGTCTAAAAAATATTCTTGAAGTACTCTTTGTTCCACTTAATCAATTGTTGCTTTACATACTTCAACTTCAACACTAAGCAAAACATATTCATTCCAAACTGGGTTCCTTCCACCATCTTTCGGTTAAATTCAAGAAATCCAAGCCTTGCATCCATATATTTTCAAACTTGAAAGGACTCCCATCTGGCCTTCTTTCCCCTAAAATATCCAATGAATTGTAAAGTTATCTAAACCAAAGTAGGGGATTAGGTTGATTTCTAAGAGATAAGGAAACTAGCACAATATTCCTTCAAAGAAAATTCTGCCCAATTTTTCTGCTATGTTGCTATAACCCATTCTTCTATTAGTCCAAGAATAGATCCCATTTTTAATTGGTACCTCTAGAATATTGCCCCTTTCTACAAAGTCTTCAAAGTAAATCTGAGATTGGTACCTCCTTTGCACACCGCCCAGCTTATCTTAATTGTGCACAATCGCATGAAAGTCTCCTATAAAAAAGTTGATTTGGGGACGGGGACAAAAATTGTTCGATTTATTGCCATGTTTGCTTCTTTCTTGATGGGGAGGGGGGTCCATAGTCATACACATTTATTAAGACAAACTGTAGCCAATTTCTATTTTTCATTATTCTTTCCAATTGCACCTACAAAGGTTTCCGGAAGGTACCCAAGCCTCCTGAGGCTCCTACTGTTGATATTGCTTCTACATTCCAGAATTTTACTTTCCTCTTCATTGACTCCATTTCTTCACGTATGTAACATATAAATGTCAGCTTTAGAGATTTCTATTTGGTGCTTTACCAAGCAGTTTTTATTAGGGGTGTTTAAGCCCCTAATATTTCATGATGAGATCTTCATTGCTCTCTGAGAAGGGTCATTCCCTTCCTAGATTCAACATTCTGGTGATTTTCAACTATCATTTAGCATTTCCCTCTTCCACAATTTAGAGATGATTTCTTAGTAGATTTTTTACTAACTCCAAGCTTCCCATTTTGAGCAAGGGACAAGTCACCTTGCTTTTCTTTCCTTTCTATCTTTAGGGGGAGACCTACCTTGTCTGCGATTTTCCCTTCCTACAAGACCTGCAGCTCTATTTTGATTGCATCTATGCCGAGAGCCTTCTTTGAGCTCCCTCCCTCTTGACCAAGATGTTGTTTATTTATAAATAAGCCCAGGCAAGGGCCGGCCAGGATAGAATAGAACAAAATTTAGCAAAGGGCCGACCTTACAAATAACCCTAAGCAATTGAATAAATGAAAGGGGGCCACCTAACACAAAAATAATTAAAACTGGCTATTTGAAGGAAGGCTGACTAGTATTAAGGGGCATTGCAATAGGGAGAACTTAATTATAGGAAGGTATCCCACCCTCATAATGGTAGTGCTTAAATACTTAATAAAGAAAACATAATTAATATATGGCTGTGCCTAGAAGTGGCCAACCTTCTCCATAGTTATTATGAGATTAATGCTGATCGACAGACTGAAGAGACACCTTTGTGGACATCTCCTCTGAGGAATAATCACACCATTTGGAAGTGTATAAAAATGGAGATAAGATTGGAATTAAAGGGGAGAGGGAGGCATTCAGAAAAATAAGAAAAATCATTACAAAGAGCAGAGAAAAATATAAAGGCAATGATTAATAAGTATAAGGCAGCAATCTAATTTTAAGAGGCAGAAAGGAAGATATATCAGACCATTTTAAAAGCATTACTCTGAGTATAATAGCAGATGCATAGATCTGTTATAAGCAGATTTGAAAAGGGGTTTATGTAGTACTGTGATGGAGGATGTATAAAAGAGCAGATCAGTTTATAAGACATCAGCAATCAAGCAACCAAGCAAGTTGATCGAAGAAGACAAGGAAGTCAATCGATCAAGAGAGAAATATCTGATTTTAGAAATAATAAGTGAGAAAGTCAGCAGACTTTGATATTTACAAGGTGCTAGGTATGATGCACAATACATAGAAATATGTAATGTCCCCAAATTTTGGGCGAAATTAATTGTTTTAAAGTTGTCCCAAATGAATTAAAAATTAAAAGGATGACTTTATTTTAATTAATTTAATTAAAAACGACATTTGAGGTAATAATTAAATATTTGGGCCATTTAAGTTATGGCTAATTTCTCCTAGAGCGATTACCTTGGTGGCCACTTTAATGATGTAAGGGGGATGTCTAAGTTGCTTGGATGATTTATTTAATTAAGACAAGCCCAAATCTTTTGTAGGGAATGATTAACCATTTAGGCGATTTATTTATCAAGCCTAAGTTAAATCATATGAGGTGGCTATCTCCCTTGGGTGACCTTGATGTATTAAGACTAAGTTAAAATTATTTTACTTGGGCAACTTATGTTATTTGGGCGGCTTGATATAAGCTAAAATATTATTAATTTAAAGTGCCAACGATGGAGGAAAATGAATATTAAAATGGACGATGAATGTTGGGAAAATCATATTTATTAAAAAGGTGATTCATGTCAAAGCAGAAATATAAGGAGGAGAGTTGGGAGTAAGGAAGGATTCATTATTCACTTTATTTACTTTTTTATCAAAGCCTTTCTCAGCATGGTAAGAGTGTCGGCTCCAACCCTGGGACGAAACCCTAGGGTTCTTCTGCAGTCTGGACGTAGCCCCAGCCAGAGGATTTGTGGCTTTCTTGGCCAAGTTTGGAGGTTCGAATATTTTTTTTAAACTGGCAGGTTCGTGTGCAATCCACATAAATCACAGTATTGTGCCCATAACTCCTGTGACCTGCAGCTGGAGCATTTCGTATATACACATTGGCATGTGAGGAGACTTGCTCACAATATGTGCAATATACAGCCAAGGGGCGTGGTTTGAGTTTAGAGGTTATTGCTTCATCCTTGTCATAATTGGCTTCTCTAGAAGACAAACTTTCTGGAAATATAAGAGTGTTGGCATTTCCAGATCATGCAGTCTTTACCAGACTTTAACGTTTCAGTCTCAGACCCCATAACGACCACTTCCAGCATCATCAAAGAGCACTTCAGTTTTTCTCCATACCAGCGTGGGGTTGCATATGTTAGAGGCTGCCAGCATCATCAAAGCGATTCAGAATTGCCCATCCTACATCAGCAAGAGTGCAAAACTACAAATCCACCTTCTACAAGCTTGATTGGTCATCATACAATGGTGCACATCCATCCGGGTATGTAAAAGAATGACTTAGATGTAATGTTGAATGTGTAATATAATTTCATTATGATATTTCAGTCTGAAAATGTTTATATCAGACCTGGACATGAATGCACTCAGACCTGGTTTGAAGTGATGAAATGGTCTTACATTGAAATAAGTTGTTGTTCATGTTTATGCATTATTGTTCTATCATTTTGTATGCTTCTATCATCATTTGACATCAAAAACATAAGCATTCAAGCCACAAGTCAAAACTCAGAAAATAAAATCAGACCTTGCACACAAACTGTTTGACAAAATACCAATAGGCCAAAAACTAAAAAATTTAAGGCAGAGTATGTAAGGGTTCTTACAAAATACTTATCTTGTTCTTTTGTTTATCATGTCTTCAATTTAATAATACTTTGGAATGATAAGTAATTAATATATTTCTTCTAATATATATTTTCATTCTTGCTATTATTCTTAATACATGCATAATTAATTATATTAATAAGGATTCGTTTAATGCTTTTATCCAGCCAACCATCCCATTGTGGAGTGAACCATGAAATTCATAATAAGGAGGCAGCAGCACTGAGTCCCCCACAAGTACACCAAACCCTAAGTGGAGCCAAGAGGTCGAATGACTGGGTGTTCATTCCGTGCTCTTGGGCTTGATTGAAAAGGACAGGCTCCAAGCACCTTATATGATTTTTCAGGGATTCCATAGTGCGGACTGGTCGTTAGGGAAAGTCTTTAATTGAATCCCGTAAGCATACCATGTAATTTGCAATGATGATGTAAGGATTAGGATTCTCCTTATAATATTATTGATTATATGTTTTCCAATCTTTCGTGGATATTAGACAATCCTCATCAATTATATTAGCAATGATAACTAACTTGGTTCCAGGATCTAAATCAAGATTTAAGGATGGTAATTTTGCATTTCTTAAATACACTTCATTCCTTATTTACCTAATTTGTGATTCTAGGGAATATCCAAATAGGAGACATTACACTATAAAGGTTCGATCATTCTCTTTCAAATTTCTTTACAATAATTTGTTTTAAAGTAAAATTTGCTAACAGTTTTATTAGTTTCTAAATGTTTGCTTAAGAACTTTTGTTTTTAGTTTTATTTAAGATGGTCTACTTAGATCCACAAACCTTTATCTTATTTACATTGTACATAGGCTAGTTCCATTTCCCTTTCAAATTTCTTTACACCTATATCTATGCAAAGTGATATCTGATAATGTATTTATCAATTTTATATAGATGTTAAAACAATTTCTTTTTCTTTTGTTGCTTTTACCAAAAACATTGTTTGTTTTGTTGTTGAAGGATCAAAGATGTGGGATTTGCAGAAGTTTGCTGAAAAATAATTCATTTGGAGTTTAAATTTGCATTGCTCAAGGGTCTTATGGTAACCATATATGTACTAATAAACACTTAAAAGTTGCAATTCCCATTTGGAAACATGCTACATAGTTTAGATAAAATTTGTAAGTAATTCATATGAAAGTTTATCAAGCATTACACTACGAGAACAAAGGCAAAACTATTAAATTTTGTACTATTATTTTCATGTTCACAATTAAATTTCAATGCCAATTGCCACCCATATTATATCTTAGACTGCAACAAATATATTTGTGGTATTTGAACCTCAAATTCCAGGCCTGAGTGCAATGACTCTAGCAATAGTCTAAAAGATGAGCAAATTGCACTAATTCTTTTGAAATATTATTTCAGAAATGCTACCAGATATGAAGAAATGTAAGATTATTACAGACCATCTGTACTAAAATATAAAACAACAGCTGATTGTCATTCCAAAATGAGAGGTTTTAATTATAGAAAGAAGAACTACAAAGAAACATCAAGCTGTAAGCATGCATAACTTTCAACATATCTAACAAAACAGTTTATAAAAAACTTTTCGTCTCTAAACTTCTAAATAACAATAGAATTTACTTCTTTCATTTGCCAAAAAATTCAAAAGGCACCATGAGATTTCATAAACCTACCTCAGTAGGATTCTTCTTGAGGCAGAGGGAAACAAATTCCTTCAAAGGACGGGAAAAATGGTCCTCGAGCTGTTCACAGAAATAAAAAAGTACTATTGACTTCATCCACATTTAATTTCAATGTTAATTATTGGTTAATTTTTTCTAAGTGCAAGCATTTTTCTCTGATAGATAAAAAATTTTGTACGAAGCATTTTTATAAGCTAGAAAACCATAAATATGTGATAAACAAAAAACCGACTAGAACCAAATGCAGAAATACCTGTGGGGGGCTATTTTTTGGAATAAGAAATAAAACTCTCATTGGATGAAGATCTGCGAATGGAGGCTCCCCCTTAGCCATCTCAATAGTTGTAATACCCAAAGACCATATGTCTGCCTGTATCATGCCAGCATAGTCAAAATTTAAATCCAGTTAAAATTGAGGCAAGGGCAACATAATAACTCATTATATATAGCTTACTGAATTGCATGGTTGTTTTACCTTTTCATTGTATCCATCAGAATTCTGAATAACCTCTGGTGCCATCCAGAATGGAGTACCAACAAATGTCTAGATCAACCACCATCAAATTATAAATAATCAGAGGGAAAAACAAAAATAACCATACTACATGGAAGTCACAACATTCACATGAATGGAATATTCTCAGCTGGAATAGATTATTTGTATTTACACTAGAAATACAACAATAATCATATTCTACAGCATCAAACAAGGTAATATTATGGTCTACCGTGTTTTAATCACATCAAGCAAAATTCATCTGTTTTCACTTGGATCATGGACACAATGACCAAATCCATCATTGTATCTCAAAAGTAAAGACGAAAGTGATAGAAAAGTAAAGGATGGGTGATTACCGAGAGAATATAAATCTAGAACCAAAAGTTCAAAGAATTTTCTCACCAGCAATAAGCCTATGATAACCACAACATGAAATAAACTTCAAAGATTTTCTTGAACAGAAGCAAAATGAAAAAGCATATAAGAGGCAATGTAAAAATACCTAATTTTCATCCATGGTGAAGACAGAACTGCAGTGTTATCATCAATATAGTAGGAAATAATAAATCTTAAGTGACCACGTGTAAAGAGTGACACTGCCAAAGAGAAACCTACAAAGCTACAAAAAGGCCTCATCATGCACCCAGTCGCCTGAGAAGAAGATGAAACTTCCTAAACAGTCAAGCCTAAAGGGAGAATAAAAACTCCTACAATAGCTAAAGATGCTAGTGATGCTAGTGGAAATGGGGAAACAATGTACATGCCATGATCTGAGAATTGGGTCAAACAAGTTGGACCAATTCGGTCAAGAAGAACCATTTCAGTCAAAGAAGGGATCTAAGTGACTTAGAATCCAAGGAATCATCATAAAAACATCATGTTACAATGAATGCAAGGTTGTGAACATGTTAGGGGACTTTCTGACGTAATCTAGAGCATCTCAAGAATCTTTGAAAAAGGTTCAAGACTTCAGAACAAGATAGGAAATCCTTTTTTAGTTTTTGCTGGTTGTCCAAGGTAGCAAAATGCATCATATATCACAACGAAAATGCAAATACCATGATAAGACAAAAACATCACATATTACAGAAAAAACACAAATACCACAGTAAAATACAAACGCTGCAGTAAATGCACAATCACCTCTCTGCCAGAAGTGACAATTTTATTACTAAGCAGACAGAAGGTGAAATTTAAGGGATTTTGTCAATTGAATTCACTTTTTGGGTATTCCATCTTCCATTTGGCACCAAGGGTAGAGGACTGTCTATATTAGCAAGAACGATTGGCTCTCAAGAAATTCCTCCACTTCTATATTCATGCATGGATTCAAAGGTGTAAAACAAGGTTCTGAATTGCAGAGACAGAGTCTAGGCTCTCAAGAAATTCCTTCATTTCCACATTCCAGATTCCAAACAATCGATAGACCCTGTACGATTAAATTCAGTCCTAGGCCTATCGACATCCTATCACACTTGCAGGCCTAGTGTCCACCAATATAACATCTTCTGCACCTAAAATTCAATTTCCCATAATCACGAGCTGTCCCCAACATCTATTCTTAACCTTCAATATATTTTTTTTGGCAAGCTCCTTTGAAAGGTTCATCCTCCACACAAAACTGGCATAAATTGTGCAGGTTGTGTTTATCATCTCATTAGTCAAACACAAACTTCCAAATGAATTAGCAATGACAACAAAAGCCCACCAACACTCCAGTGGCAAAAGAAGAAGCCTTATCCAAATGACACCAAAAAGAAACAAATCACAAAATGAGTCGAAGGAAGGAAAACAGGTCAGATGTATAGATAATTATTCTTCAAATCCCAAGCAATTGTCTTCAAATCTTACTCCTCATCCTTCACTAAACCAAACTCCAAAATAAAAAGTCTCAACCACAAGGGTAAATAAAGATTTCAGTCTTAGAGCTACTTCCAGGACAGAGAAATCCACTCATGGAGATCAGATAATTTTAGCCAAAACCTGCTAAATTGCAAATTTGTGCATGTTCAACCAGGCAGTCTTCACAATTCACGATCTATGTTCATAATGATCTCCATGGTGCATGTAGCCTTTTTGGAGCCATAGACCACACCTTTACCCAAGGCATTAAAAGAACATTCAACACTCAACCGATCAGAGGGAGAAAAATGGAAAGGAGTTCTTCTTACCAACCCACACAAAGAGCTATAGTAGGGTGACAATTTGTGAGGGTGTGTGGGTAGGATCCTTGCCCATAGGCCCCACCACTCTTAATATCATAGCCTCATACCTTCACCAAAAGCATTCACCTAATTATCTATTGTAAGCCTCACTGGACACCTATATACCTGCAGATGAACCCTTCAGAACTATTTGACTCAAACCCACCATGCATCAACAAAATATTAGTCGTACATTGCGGAAACCTATCTACCCAAATAACAACCCTTGTCTCCAATCATGGAGGAAAAATGGCAATCATTGCAAGAAACAAAGTCATCCAAGCAACCTAACACTTCAACCATTATGATCTTGCTAGGGCTTGCTTCATAGGAGAAAGAGATCCATCCATTAATGTATGTTGGGAAGAATTTTCCACCTTAGAAGGGGCATGATTTACCAATATAACCATTCTATTCCACTCAATGGAAACTCTCGATGGCCTTATCCATCTCTGCAACAATTCTGAGTAAAAACAAATTGTTATCCTCGAGGTCATCTACAGTTCACGCCCATGGGAATACACACATCAATTATGTTTCCATACAACACACAGAGGGCATATAAATCTCTCTTCCTTGAGCTAGAAGATAATGTGGATGATCAATGAAAAATATTATTTTTCTTTGTTGATTTTTGTTTCTAAAAAAATTCAAGAGGGAAGCGAGGTTTCACAAGAAACCCAACTAATATACACCCTTTTTTTCAAAACATAAAATACTACAAATTTATAAAATTTTTACAAGGCTCACAAAACAGATTCCCACTTTTAGGAGGGAGGACCTAGAAGAAGAAAGAATTTTCGTAATTATGGCTCAAGGCTCCAAAGTGAGAGTATCAAACTCCAATAAACCATGAAAGCATAAAAGCATGGGAATGGGAAGAAGCTAATGGGATAGGAATCCAAAATGATCAATTAGTAACCTTGACTTTGAGAAAAGAGTTGTCTAACCAAAAGATATTCATCAAGGAAGAGAACTACATTATCAAATGTAGTTGCTTGAAGTCTACAAATTACAAAGTGGTAAACACAACCCTGCCTGTGAGAGTGTGGCCAATGAGGCTGTGTTGGGACAAAATTTGTCTTTCAAAAGAAAGAGCTTTTGTATGAACACGACCATACAAAAGAAAACTTTAATTGCAGAAAAAAGTCTAAAACTTAGTTTTATGGAATAGGAAAAGAAACACTCAATTTCACTTGCCCCTTCACAACCAAATGCTGGTAGTAGTGTTCTAGATTGGGTTGGGCAAAAGCATTCCCAAATGATATATTGGCAATCTTCAAATTGGCCCAACATATAATCAAAATCAATTTTCTCTCACCTATCGGTGGTGAGCCCCTCTTTGCTCATATGAGTAGTATAGAAGTAAAGAAGCAAAGAAACTTTCTAGAGAAAGAATTGGACATAGAAATATTTTTGCTAGGAATAGAAGTGGTAATACAAGGAGTTGTCCTCTCAAGGATGGCAAGCCAAAGTCTCCTAGCAAAACAAAATCTTACGAAATTGGAAATAATTGAAAGCCCCACCCCTCATTCATGGGATTCATATAGTCAATTCTCAAACAAACCTACACATAGGAATAAAATGGCAACTCCTCATGCAAGGTGGATGATGTTAAATTTGATGGAGCAGCGAAGGGAAATCCAAATTTATCAAGTGCACAATGCATCATATAAGATGCAAAGGGGGACATAGCCACAGCAACATTTAAGAAATTTAAACATGGCACAAATAATGAAGTAGAAGCTCAGCTCTTTTAATCAATCTGCAAGTTTGTAATCCATACAAAATTAGCAAAGCTCAAGTTGAAGGTGATTTGATGAAAATGTAAATGCCATACAAAAAAAAGGATCCCCAAATTAGAAATTGAAAACATCCTGAAATAGGTGTGGTCACTCTTGGATTCTTTAGTAGACTACTTGGCCCAACATACATACAAAGAAGAGAATAGGGAGGCAAACTTCCTTGCAATCTAAAGTATTAAGCAATAAGAGAAACACATCACACACAGCAAAGTATATGCTTGGGACTCTTTAGGATCCCTCAACACTTAAACTAAAATAGCCAGAAGCATGAATTTGAATTATATCTACCACTCATGTCATAATCAAAGTTTCATTATATGATCAAACACTATAATTAATTTTTTTTTTTAAATTGTCATTCAAGGAAACATGATAGAACATTCATTAAACTTGGTGATGTCGGCACAACTTGGGATATTTGCACTCACAAAACTTGGCGGTGGTGGAACAGCTTAAGTGTTTGCAAATCTCCCTAACTATATACCAAATAATGGAAGTACAAGAGGCAATCCAAAATTAAGTGGATTGGCATGGATGATGCAATCATCCTTATGCAGGCTAAGTTAATTCCATTCAGCACCTATTGTTTGTCTATCCAAAGCTCTCTGGATGATGGTTACAATGTGTTTAATTGCAAGGAAGTGGCAGATGGTCCTCCTTGGCCCCATTAAGGAGAAGCAGCTGAGAAAAGTTTTGTAATATCCCCAATTAGTGTTATTGTATAGAATATCAATAGCTGAATCTTAATTCCAATCAGATCTAATGCAACATATAAGGTACCTAGCAGAATATGCAGAATTGAATTATAAACTCTTGCAAATTGAACAATCAACACAACTTGCACCAATTGATTACTCCTCTTATTGAAATGGTAATGGCACTTACAGCCAATTTAGTTTACCAAGATTTTAAGAACAATAAAAACAATATTGTTATCACAAAATATGATGAATCTATAACCAATGGTGCTATAGGAACAACCAAAGAATTCCAAACCCTATGAGCTAAGAGATCCACCTTAAACTCTCACAACAGGCATTCATTGAGTTGCTCAAACAACAAATCAATGAAGCTCAATTACAATCCTTGAGTGGAATTGCTTGCAACTAGTTCAAGGGGGTTTCGTCAACTAGCCATGGAAATCAATACTAAGAGGGGGGGGTGAATTAGTATGCCAAAAATCAATGCACTAAAACACTTACACAGTCTAAAGATAAACCGGTAAAGCAGTCTAACAGTCAGACCGGTTACCACACATGCAAACCAAAATGCGAATAAAGCATCCACCCACAAAAGCAATACAACCATAACACAAGATATTTGACGTGGAAACCCAACTGGGAAAAACCACGGTGAGATGGAACTCACAAGTCACTATCTGCAGAATAGAAACCAGACCGGTTAAGGTCTTACATTGTTCTTCACCAGAACAGATCCTGTTAGGAATCTCAATCTCTGTTAGGAGATAAGTCCGATTAAAGACTACCTTGTTAGAGGATTTTAGATTCACAAGTGTGAACCACCTTGTTAGAGGATTTTACAAAGGCTTTGAGGCCTACCCGGTTAAGGGCTACAGACTTGTCAAAGATGTGAGTAATCAACATGTGTTTGATCTATCTAATAGCACAAACTGCTTGGTTAGATCCAGTATTGCTCACAATTAATGCATTCCAGTATTACTTCAGTCTTCTCTATCTCTCTCTCAGTTACAACTTGATCTTCTCTGATAAGATCGTTCTTACAACAACTCAACATCCACCTTAAACCCTAGCACGACATTAACCCTTTCAGCAACAACTTAAAACCCTAGACATGATGTCCTTTTAAAGGAATCTGATTTCATGTCAGTCCAATAGGATTACAATACAATTTCCTAGGTTCAATGAATCTAGACATACTCAATAACACGACACAAAAAGCACCATCAATGTGTCAGCACCGTCAAACAATCGGTGGATTGGTAACTCATCACAAAATGCCGGTTGGTAACTCATCACAGAGTATTACCGGTTCATACAAAATACCGGTTGCCAGTTGAACAAAAATGAAGACTAGTAAGAATGTGTTGTGCCGCTTTGCTCCCTCGTACCGCTTGGGATCTACGAACCGCTTGGGGTCGACATGCCGCTTCAGACCGGGAAACACATTCTACAAAATCACCACTAGTCTAAAGACTAGTATACAACATACCGGTTGGAACAAATACCGGTTGAGCTCAAGCTCATACATATAAAGGGGATCTCAATACAAGTGTGTGTCCATCAATGACAATCACAACATAAATAAACAAAAATGCCAACAATCCACCTTAAACTCTCACAATAGGCATTCATTGAGTTGCTCAAACAACAAATCAATGAAGCTCAATTACAATCCTTGAGTGGAATTGCTTGCAACTAGTTCAAGGGGGTTTCGTCAACTAGCCATGGAAATCAAGGAGATTCCTTCCTCCAATCTCCATTGATGAACAAATAGGATATCCAATCTATTTGAATATAGATAATGGATAAACAACCATACCACCCTTAAACCCAAGCTTTGATTAAATAGCTAACTTTCAATTTCTCTCCATTTCCCTCAAAAATAAACCTACATACAAACTTTGTTGCCAACACCACTTCAAAATTATTAACTCTACTACATAACACTCATAGCCCCATAACTTGGGCACTCACAACACACTTTGATATTAAAATTTCATTTCCCTATTTTATTTCCCTAAGCCCCATGGCTGTTGAGACATGGACAAGCTAGGACTTGAATCTAGGACCTTCCATACACTGCTGGAGTGCTCTACCACTGAGCTACTGGCCCCTCTTCGACCAATCCATTGTCAGTACGAGTGTGGTTTATTTCCAGCACCAACACCCCCCCTTAAGCCACACCTCTCGTGTGCTTGGGGCTCCTAGCCTGGACCTGGCTCTGATACCATGTTGAGACATGGACCAGCTAGGACTCGAACCTAGGACCTTCCATACGCTGTTGGAGTGCTCTACCACTGAGCTACTAGCCCCTCTTCGACCAGTCCATCGTCAGTCTGGGTGTGGCTTATTTCCAACACCAACAATGGCAAATGAGAAATGAGCTTTCCATCCATAATAATAATAAAACAGGACATTACAGTCTGCCCTCCTCAAAATTGATTGCTCTCAAGCAAAGCAGATTCTAGATTCAAATTCATTCTTTGCAGCTTACAAAACCATGTTCTGAAATCCTTGTTTAGCTAAATGATTTTTGTGAAAATCAGTTCATGCAATTTCCTTGAAGCCAATTTCATCTCTTTGTGAGATGCATCTGCTTTCTCATTCTCAAATGGTTCTACAAGCCAACCCATAGTCCTTTGTAGAGCCTCAGCATATATACTGAAGTTGGTTGCTTCCTCCATCCTTGCAACTCTTAATCTTTCCCTAGATTGCTTTAAGTAATAAATGTTCTCACCACCATGCTTTTGTTTCATTTCTCTAATATAGTTGAAGCTGAAAATCCTGCACTTGACGAAATCTATACCACCCTCTCTATATTCATTGCAATTTAAACATTTTACCTAAAACTTCCTAATGAAGAGTGGGGAAAGCATTACTGTAACCTCCTCTAGTTCTCCATGCATCATTTATTGGTTTACTAACAAGTTTGGTGATTTTTAGTTTCAGTTCTACTAATATCAGCAATTTCACAAAGAGGATATATAGCCACTATTGGTTGACAACTATAGGAATATACTATACTTATATAGAATTTCTTGTGTAGCAATAGAAGTTGTTGTGCTACGCATTCCTCTCCCCATCCTTGACGGGACCCCCTCCTGCAGTCTTCCCCTATAAGAGAAAGAGAGAAATGTCTATGTGAAGCCGTTTTTTTACCGGGCCTTCTCAACCCATCAAAATGCCGAGAATGGCCATGGTAGGAAATCTCACATTTTGAATCACTTAGGGGTTCGAGCCATTTTGTTTTCCCCACGCATAATCGCCAACGAAAACCCGAAATGCTCAGGTGAAGGGTGAATATAGTGTCTCCTCGTTTCCCCACGAAAATGCCAAAAATCGAAGCACTTAGGGCACAAATCAAAGCCGGAGTTCATGTTGAAAAAAGCCTCAACTTATGCCCTGATGCATAGTCGTGCAGGAGCGGAAGTGTTTTGTGTCCTCATTGCCTCAAAGGCCGATAAAAGGCCGGAAAAACACCAAAACTTGGCGCTTAAAATGCAAAACAAGGGAGTAAATCACAAATCACAAAGTCGAAAGGGTATGTATCAACATCATGAGCCTTCACAAAGGCTGATAAAATACTAAAGTACCACCAAAAGGATTGCCTGAAGTCAAAATGCAAAAGTTCAGATGTTTGGTTCAAGCGAAAGGCAAAATCGTATGCCTAACCCCATGGATATCGCTAATGAAAATACTGGTAAGGGGAGGCAGTGTTGAAGTGAAGATAATTAAAATCAAAACATTCAAAAAAAAATCTTCCTCATTCATCGAAACCCCCCACCCCCACCAAACTCATGAAATGAAATGAAATTAAAAAGCAAGAGGGGGTCAACTGCAAACGAAATTTGTTTGTTTTAAAACAAAGCTAAATATCTCTATCATGCCTTCAATAGCCGAAAACAACATCGAAACTCTTTTGCCGAGGAGAAAGTCTAAGTGAGAGAGGGGGCGTTTCTCAAGGCCAAGGCGTGTTTAGAATTCGCTGAAATTTTACGAAGGCCTAAGTCAAGTAAAAGGTAGACCACGCGATTTTCACACCACCTCCTTCATTCACCGATAATAATACTAATATAAGGGAGGTAGTTTTAAAGTTTAGATGAAGAGGAACAATCGAAACATTTAAGTAAAATAAAAGCGCCTTCTTTTCAAACCATCTCTAATCACTGAAAAAAGGTCTTGGGCATTCAAATGAAATAAAGTTCAAAGGGCATTTTGTTATTTCGCCTTTTTAAAGGCCCAAGAATATCCTGGAGGTCAAGCTTAGGATGGAATGCATAAAATGAAGTTTGAATGTTTCCAAAAACAAAGTCATCTTGAGATCACCGATGTATGAGGGAGTGGACCTTGAAGCGTCAGTGTTCATATTTCGAAAATTATTAATGTTGATTATAACAAACTTTCATTTTCGTAGATGGACATTGATAAATTTGATTTTCTCACAGGTATTATAAGTGATGGTTGATCACCAAAGGGGGATCGTTTGCAGAAGAATGAATGACTTTGATGCGAAGTGCCAATGAAGAATAGGCGACAGAGCTTAGAACGCTACAGGAAAGGCTGAATCAAAGAATGCACAGCTGGAAATAGCAAAAAATCAGTTTGTGATAACAAAATTGCCTTATTGTAAAATAACTCCCTATGGACCTGTTGACGTGTATTTTGTACACAGCCTAACACAGAATAAAATACCTAAGGGTACCTTATCCTCTCTTGAGAAAATAGTCTCTAACTGCTGAAGATTCGCATAAAGGATCAGTTAGGTAGACTCCAAGGTTCTTTGATGTAGGGTCTCTACGTGTGGACAAGCTCCAGTGGTATGATGTGATTTGCTGGGATCACAAGGGGACTTACATGTGATGATTGAACTTCCGATCTGCTTTGCTGGACACAGGCTCTTACTAACTTAGATTTGAAAAAATGGAAAAAGGATGAGGGCGAAGAGAAGATCTAATCCTAATACTAAGAATGTAGGAGCAATGATTTGATTTTTGATGAAACTCTAACTAGGTCTTGTTTTGACATCAATGGAACATCTACACAAGGCTAGTGCGATCTTCTAAGGGAAGCTTTATGATGTTCAAATCATCACCGCAGGCATAGATACCATCCAAGTTGATGCATATCAATGAAGAGGCAACAAATTGAAATTGAGCTTAAGCTAAACGATTCCAGTTGACTACACAAGGCAAGTTTGCAATCAACAAACTGCTAGTAGTATGGATATACGAATTCCACCATCAATCAATCACATTTCCTCCATTCATCTAATCATCTACCATCTAAGATTGAAGACTCAACAAGAAACCATGCAAATTGCAAGGAAAACGACATATTTCACCATTACTTCAATGAAAATGGAGTTTGTTTACAATCAATGGCAACAATTTCTTGCCTTCAAACATAAAACTTGTTTGATCTTTGCCCAGATCGTACCTTATGAAGAATTTCGCTCTGGTCCTTCAGTGAGGGACAGGAGCGAATTTGACCCTCTAGGCAAAAACTTCATCATTCCATTGTTTTTGATCAAGTCTGGATGCTCTATCATGCTCATTTCGTCCTTCACCATGCCTTTGATGTCTCAATTCGTCCAAACACGGTCAGGAATGGCTCAAATAAGTATTTTCGCTCTGGTCCCTTGGAGAGGGACAGGAGTGATTCGCCTTGGTCCTTTAGGGAGGGACAGGAGCGAAATTTGACTTTTCGAACTCTCTATCAAGATAATTTTTATGGAATATAACATTTAAGTATAAGAAAGAAGAAACATAGAAGGAAATGTCACTAAGAAAGAAGAAACATAGAAGGAAATGTCACTTATACTTTAAGTTATATTCCATATATACTTTCAGGATGTTTGAGAGTGGTTTCAGACCTCCAGGAGTTATATTGCAAAATCTAGTTTTTGGAGGTTTTTCAGTTTCCAAACTTAGTCAAATTTCAGGATCAGGACATTCCAGACTTAGCCAAATTTCAGGACAGGACCTCACTCAAGCCGGACTTGCTATCCTATTGATCTCCCCGACAGCACTCAAAAATGCAAAGGCTAGCTAACAAAACCCTAAAAGACCTAAAAAGACAAACCCTAAAAAGCAAAAAACATGGGTCCCCATTTGCAATGGGGCGATGTGTGAAAACGTCACAACAGGACCCCATTAATGTAATGCAAAGAAATGGGGGACACAGGTCAATTATTTCTCGGCTACCTGATTGCAAAATTGATGTCAAAGAGTTGTAGGTAGTTGAGAAAGTGGTTGAAAGTGGTAGCTGGGAAGTTGTGGAAGTTACTAGGCATGGGTTAAAGCTGTCAGGCTTCTAGAAGTCAGGTTGCAGCCATTGGATGGTTTCAATCCTAGCCTTTGATTCAAAATTGTATAAGCTATCAAAGGCCAGTGCCTCTCTCTTTAGGGTTAGATTTTAGTGGTTAGAAAGTTTAGATAATTAGATGTTTTAGCAATTAGCAGATTAGGAGTAGAATAGGACTATTGGACAAAGATTGTTGTAATGGCAGTTGGAACAAATCAATTAACATTGAAGTATGGTGTTTGTCATCTTGTTTTCTTCTATTTGCATGGTTTCTTTTCATCAAATTAGCTAGTTAAGAGTTCAATATTTTAATGCTGAAGTGTGAAGGTATCCGATTTGATTTCAAGTTCATACCATTGGGGGCCTGCTGATTGTAGGTCTCAGTGTATGGTTAGTCTGAACCTCATCATTGTGCTTAGTTCAACTGTGGGGGTTTGCTTCAGGTTGCGCCAGAATTGGGTGACTGGAAGGATGCCCATAGTCTGAAAACCTTTAATTTCCTAGGAGCTTGCACTGTTTTTATTGAGTTGTGAGGATGTCTCTAGCAAAACAAGAATTAGTTATTTGAAATTTGTCTATCCGCATCACCTACTGTTACTACCATTGTACTTAGGAATCCTAAACTCTATCTCTTTTGCTTTTATTTTCCCCAATCTGAGAGTTAAAGCATCGTTAGATACAGGCCAGCTTGTTGTACCTGTAAGTCCCTCTGTGTTTACCAGCAAACACATCATCGCTAAGTTATCCTAAGCCATCAAGATCTAATAGTTGGAACCTTGAGGTTGTCCCCTTTAATCATTTAGAACAGCATTAGAGATTTCCTTATTCAAGAGAGGATAGGATACATAGCATTCCATTTTGTGTTGACCGAAAGTGTAGAAGTACAATTTCCCGCATGAACAGAAGCCTTCATGGAGAATTTATTTGAATCATTCTTTATGACATCAAAATCCTTAGCTAATTTAAAGACTTCATAATCCCCATCAGAATACTTTGGTTTTCTTCAAAATGTTGTTCCATGAGCCATCCCATGTAACTAAAAGTTCTAACTAATATATGATTATACCTTTTCTTGGCTGCAAGCTTCCTCTTAGAAACCATCTTCTGCAAATTGGAGCTCTAACCCCTTATTGTTCATAGCTGCAAACTTCCTCTTAGAAACCATCTTCGGCAAATTGGAGCTCTAACCCCTTAGGAGGGTTTGTTGCAAAGTAGATTGCATGGCATGGACTTGATCTGCACTTATTAAAAGCCGCTCAAAGTTTTCGATCCTACCACTTCTTACAAATTTTATGCGAGTTATTTCCTCTTTATACTTACCCGTACTTATCTTTGTTATGCTTATCTTTTCTAAAATATTATGGATTGTCTTTATACCAACTTCCATTCCTTCGATAGGAGAAACTTCTTTAACCTTTGTAATATCTCCTTCCATTACCCTTTGATGAATCTAATAGGTTGTACCAGCACTCTTGATACTAGTCTTACTACTAATGAAAAATTCAAAGCATCTACTCTATTCTTCAAGAAGTGTCAAAGTTGTGTGATCTTCACTTCACTCAATAACATACATATGCACCTCTTGCGATTCTCTAATTTGTACTTGAAACAAAATCAGCTTGATCTACTCCAGTGATTTTAATTGTGACTTGAGATAGAAAGTGATACCTCTATTCAAACTGTTTTGGTGACTACATTTGCGAAATTGATCGTCTCCTCTATGTACCTCCCTAGTCTACATATTGTTACAAATTGTAACTTCCAAATCTTCAACCAAAAGAGATACAGGATTGTCATGTAGTGTTCCCTCTTCCATCATTTCTTACTTGTGCATTCAAGGTTGATGATCAAGATTGGAACTTAATTCCAAACCTATAATTTGTTAGAGCTCCTTTGTCTAACTATAATCCTAGGAATAAGTGACTAAACACAATCATTCAATTATTCAAGAAATCTAGAATATCAAAATGATGTTTACCTTGCTTATCGCCTTCCAATATGAATTATGTTACCGAGTACGCCCTTAAGGCCTCCCACACCCGTACCAAGTCTAGGTATGAGTTTACTCGGGAATACGTCTAGGTTCGCCCAGGATACGTACCCAAGCATACCCAAAGGCATTGAGTGTTAAAATAACAAAAAGACATTTTTTTACCTTATTTTGCATCCAAAAACTCTAAAATGCCCCTAAAAGCATCATTTTACCCAATACAAAGATAATTTTGCTCTCTTCGCTCTCTCTTTTCTTATTTTGGGCATTTTGAAGGGCAGATGATATATATTATATGGCAGGTGACATAATATTGAACTTCTGAAAAATTAATTGGCAATTAATAAGACACCCAGTCAGGTCCGTTTATAATCTTTCATCATCAGGATCACTCCTACGCAGTCAGATCTCAATTCCAATGCATTTCAACCATTGTCGCTAATTAGGTGCATTATTTAGCTATATTTAGCAAGCTGGTTCGACTAGAGGAAGTTTCGATTGATCGGGCATGCCAGAGCTAATTCTTGTGGGTTTAACCAAAAGTCTCTAACCATATATAAGTGGTGGGAGCTTGTTAGGCGGGAGGCCTATAGATAGTAGGACCCTTATTCAAGGAATCGACCACTATCTCACTGCCACCCACCCCGATTGAGTCATATCACATACGCAATATGACCCGATATATAGATAGGCAGTCGATGCATCCATCTGCAGGGTGCTGGATGGGCAGAGCTCTAGATTTCATTCTTTTCACTAAGGTTGCCTTTCCAATTAAATTTAGATATTGGGCACCTCAATGTTGTAGCTCATTGGAAAGAGGATGGAAAGTTTTAAATTGATAGCATGCTTAAAATGACTTTAAGTGCCAAAAATGTTTTAAAAGTAAATTATATCACTTTTTGCAGTTAAAGGGATTAATAAATTAGTAAAGTGATTTTAAAAGGGAGTTTTTGTCAAGTTCCCTAAAAGGCTTATAAAAAGGGGAATTGAAAGCTCATTTAGTATGTTAAGCTGCAAAAATCATCTTTTGGAAGTGTTTAAGATCTGTACACCATTTCCATCCATTTCATGACCTTTGGGGAAGTTATTGAAGATTGGTGTCCAAAGTTCAAGTGCCAATTAGCTAATTCCAATACCAGTTCAATTTATTTCATTGCTGCACTTTCTAGGTATCTTTGAAATAGATATGTAATGATATTTAATGATATGGATTGCTCTTACATTTGAGGAAAATTGTGCTTTAAGATCAGAAATAAAATCTGGAATTTTTAACCTTATGTATTTTTGAGTTTTGTAAAATTTCTGAGTTATTAATTTACTGCAAATATTTCTATTATTCTGCACTTCATTTATCATTCAAAAACCTTTGTAAACTCAAAACAAACACAAAATAAAACTAAGGCAAACAAGGTAGCATATTACAGTGATATCATGGCAATGTATCCTGCCATCCTGAAGGTTCCAGTAAAAAGATGAAGACTTTTCAAGAGCAACAACTAGAAGGGCTGATAGGATCGAAGAAAAGTTATCAAAGACAAAAAGAAAGCAGAAGTAAATGAAAAGAATTCTTTTAGTGCAAGTAACAATGAGAAACAAAAAAATGAAAAGGAATTTTTAGAACAGCTGCAAGGAAAGGAGATTTCAAGCTTGTTACTTGTGTAGCTAAGGAGGAAGGACATAAACATGACATCCACATGATTAACAATCCATCCTTTGGATTGAGTGATGTTTTAGCTTATAATAATCTTTCTTTAGGGTTGGTTTTGAAGACAACAATTGTTCCTTGCACCTCAGTTGTTGATGCTTGCATGGATGGGTTACAAGAGATTACCAAAAGGGTCACAAACTTCCTTGCTGTGTTTGATGTTATGGATGGTACTTGGAGTTGTGATGTGCATCGTTCTAGACATGTTGGAGATCAATCTTGGTTGGGTATCTATAATTGGGATCTTTAACAAGGTTTGATAGAGCTTATTGGGAATGGTAAAAATGTTGTTTGGAGGGATAAGGATCAAAACTTCAGAATTGATAAGTGTTGTTCATTTCATTACCAGCCCTCTTGTGATTCCATATGCTCATCTTCAATTGGATTGGAGAGAGATTTGTAGGTATTAGAGTAATGAAAAAATGGACACTCTTGGGTGTGTTCCTTGGGAAAAAATGGATCAGATTTTCAGTTTTGAGCTTACTTATTGGTTGCAGGTCAGTCACTTTGCATCATTGTTTGTTCTCATTCAAGGGAGTCAGCACACTATTTTTTGTCAAGGTAGTGAGGATTTTCAGTTGGTGATTGCTTGGAGGTGTTTTCCAAGCACTTCTAAGATAATTTGGTGCATGCCTATGTTTTTCCAAGCAGTAGTTACGGTACAGAATAATCTACTCCGACTGGTTTTTGTTGGTGATATCTTACAGGTATTTCACAGTGCATTTCTAGTTTGGTTTTGCTGAGTGATGTTTGAGTTTCAAGAGATTTTGGAGGCAGTGCTGATCGTACCATTCCAGCTACCTTGAGATTCACATTTTTACTCATATCTTTGAAAATAAGTGATATTTTCTAGGTTTTGGCTCAAAGGTTTTCTTATGGCTAGGCGATGAGGATGTATATATAATATGTGGGTTTTGGTTTGGCATTTATTTTTCTAGCTCAAGTCACCCCTTGCAGGCAACGCGCAACTTGGGCATTGGCACGTGGAAATTTGTGAGGTATTTTCATGTGTTTGAAAGATGCAAAAATCATATTTTGGATGCATTTAGGATCTGCACCACAATTTCTATCCATTTCATGACCTTTGGGGAAGCTATTGAAGGCTGTTGTCTATGTTCAATTTATTTCATTGCTGCATTTTCTCGGTATCTTTGAAATAAATATGTAATGCTATTTAATGATCCATGTTGCTCTAACATTTGAGGAAAATTGTACTTTCAGATCAGAAATAAAATCTGGAATTTTGAGCCTTGTGTATTTCTGAGTTATTACTTTGCTGCAAATATGTCTATTCTGCACTTCATTTATCATTCAAAAACCTTCCCAAACTCAAAACAACCACAAAAAAAATAAATGCAAACAGGGCAGCATATTGCAGAAAATATCTCTAGATTCACATATTAGAAAGTATAGACAGCTTTGAATAAAAGGACCTATGTACCTCTTGACATTTTAATACTAAGATGTTTCGCATTTGAAACTTTATATCTATAGGCATGTGCAACATTAAACCAATCAACATTCAAGGAGTTGACTTCCTGACCTTTCATGCTACCTGAAAAAACATGAGAATGAAGTTATCATTGTCTTCTTCCTTCTTAAACAATCCTTTTCTTAACATATTCAACCCATTACATGTGGAGGATGTTATACCAATATAAGCAACACTAACAACTGAATCAACATCCATATAAGAAGAGAAAACTACTGCTTCCCTAGCCAATTTCCAACTCATTGCCCATCGCTATCTCACATGCTTGTGCCAATGCAATCATAGTTTGGATGACTGCACTCTCTACCCAACCATCATATCTGGAAGCAACTAAAATAATATGAATTTGCTTATCTAAATTCTAAATTAATCCATCATTACTATCAAACAAGAGGTGACACTTCATTGCCCCTTACATTTTGCACCTAAGCTGTCACCACTAAATTCTCAAAATATCACCTAGATCTGCATAACCAGTCTTGAAGAATGCAATTTGCCATTCCTGCATTTTCACAGAGCAAATTATTACTCAAGTCCCAGATCCTTATGCATACACACTTGGATTAGAACCAAATGATCTTTCCACCCTTCACTATGAGTTATACCTTCCATTCTTTCCATGTTCTTAGAATGTCTTCCATAATGCTAAGAATGGGATGACTCTCATAAATTTGTACTCTTATTTGAGCTGAAATCATATGGGTAGCTAGAGAGCTTACCTTCTTTAGCTAAGAATTTTACTTCAATGCAACCATTCTTGTGATTAAGAATTTGAGTGTTAAACTCCAAAATTTCCTTCAATTCCATGCCTATCAATATGGTGATTTTGAAATTATATCTTATGGGGTAGAGCCTCAAACTTTAGAATATTCTTTTCAATTATTGAAACTTTCATTCGATCTATAATGTTTGTTTGTTAGAAGTTACTAGTATACCTTTTTCTATCAAGGACCTTATACCTTCAGCATGTATATCAAATTCTTTCTGTTTTTGCTCACTTATTTGTTCCTTTACAATTTTTGGTAGCTTTGGTTTTAGCCTTTCTTCTTCTTTTGGCTTATGCTCTACATATTTTGTCGCCCTATCTTCTCATTTTGTCTTCAGTGTATCAATCACTAGTTCCATGATCTTGTCTATCTGATTTTCTTTTATCTTTATCTGACATTACCTCCATGATGTGAATTTGTCCTTTGTCTTGACACATGTGACTCTGCTCCCAAGGTTCATTGCATGAGAAGAAAAGTTTCTTTCTTTGCAGTTCATTTTTTCTTTCATCTTCCTTACTTGTGACATGAGAATTTTTCTCTTGTTAGCTTGGAGAAGGCATCTTAGGATGCATGTTCCTCTGCACTATTAACAACTGTAGTAATGTAGACCTCTTGGAGATCCTTAGTTCAGACTTTTCAATTTCCTTCAAAAAAATTATGCGAAGGTGCAAATGAAAATCACAGAACTCCTTTAGTTGCTTGGGAGGAGGTCACAAAGGGTAAAGAGGAGGGAGGGCTCGCAGTCGGAGACATTCTTCTGCAAAATCGAGTATCAGGTGCGAAATTAATTTGGCATATGTATAAACACCCAGATGCTCTATGGTGCAAGCTTTTGCAACACAAATATTTGGATTGTGGAGACAGAGAAAGAATCCTAACCATGTTACTTGTTATTTCAATACGGGATAACATTTAAATTGAAATAGAAACAATTACCGATTTTAGCATGGTTATCTTACGGTTACCAGCCATGGAGAGCCATTTCCCTTTCCAACAAATAGCTTTCTTCTCACATTTTTCCACTACGTCCATCCATAGGCCATCTCTTGTTGCGCCGCTGAAAAGTAGGATCCCCAAGTACATTGCTAGGAGAGTTTCCACCTCAAATTTCAACGTTGCTGCGATCCTTCTTTGGATGGCGTTTGAAGTGTTGAAAAAATATATTTTGGACTTCTATTCATTCACCAACTGACCAGAAGCTAGGGAGTAATCTGCCAAGACTTTCCTTATGGCTATTGCTTCTTCGTTCGTGGCCTTTCCCATTAACAAAGTGTCATCCACAAAAATTGGTGTTGGAACTAGTCTAGATCATTTACAATTTTGATTCCTTTCCAGCTACCTCTCTGCAACAAACTCCTAATCATATGATTGAGTGCATCGGCCATGATAACAAAGAGGAAGGGCAACAGTGGGTCGCCTTGGCGTAATCCATTTGCCCCTTAAAAGAAACCACAAGGTATATTGTTGATTGGGATAGAATACTTGACCATTGATATGCATTCAAAGACCTATTTGATCCACTCTTTACAGAAACCGAGTGCTCGCATTGTTTTCACAAGGAAGTACCACCTAACCTTATCATAAGCTTTATTTATATCTAATTTTAAGAGCATTCCCCGCAGACCTTGTTTTTTAATTGAATGAAGGACCTCATGTGTGATGATTATTCCATCCGTAATGTGTCGCTTTGGGATGAAGCCTGTCTGCTTAAGAGAAATGATTCTTGGCATAATCTTCTTTAGACGATTCGCCATTACTTTTGAGACAATCTTGTAAATTGTGTTACATAGTGAGATCAGTCTATAATCCAAGAACGATTCACATTCTACCTTTTTTGGGATAACAGCAATGTCCGTGTTATTTATATCCTTCAAAATCTTCCTTTTCCCTCGCGACTCTTCCACCACCTTGACAATATCCTCTCTCATAAAAGGCCAGCATTTCTGGAAAAACAAAGCATTAAAACCATCAGGCCTAGGGGCCTTGTCTGGATGCATCTGGAACAGGAAGGGCTTCCTTAATCTCTTCTTCACTAATTTTGGCATAGAGCATTTGGTTATCTTCGTCTGTGACCATTGATGGAATGCATCCCATACATTCTATATTAATTTGCTCTGCACCACCGTGTTGATGTGTTTTTATGCACATGCGAACACAGAATCAAATACCAAGGTATCTTATCCTCTCTTGAACAAAGTCTCTTAAATGCTATTATGCTTCACGATCAAATGAGACAACTCCAAGGTTACGAAATGTCAGGACTTGACTTGTGGATAAGTACAGTGGTTTGATGTGATAATGTTGGAGTCACAAGGGGACTTACGTTGTACATGAATGCTCAATCTTATCATGGATTAGGATGGGTATGTCGATGACTTAGGATTTTGCACTGAAATTCTTGATTTAATTCTAACATGACTTTCTTAAAAAGGGGGGTAAAGGAATAGGGTTCAGGAATTCTATTCTAAAGCCTAGAATGCAAGAACTGAGGAACAAATTCAATGGAATCAAACTAAGCAAGGTCTCACCATCAAGTTGAACAGATTTTGACACAAGCTTAGTGCAATCATCTAAGGTGTATTTCATAGATTTTCAAATTACTACCATCAAACATTGATACCATCCAAGTTGATGCATAACAATGGACGCATAATAGTCGACGTTAAGCTTGCATAAACTTCCAGTTGACCACGCACGGCGCACTTACAATCAGTAAGAGGCTAGTGGTATGGATAAATGGATTCCACACAAATACATTCAACAAATTCTTTCATTCAATCTAACAAACTTGAAAGCAAATTCTAATCTAACTTGGAGGAATTGAGAACTTTGAATGCAAGACAACACTTAAACAAAAATCACCATCAATTCAAACAATGATTTATATTCAAATCTGCAACATTTACCAACAATTCTCAAAAATCTCTCGCTTACAAATGAGAGGCACTAGGGTATATATAGAGCCTCAAAAGAAATGAATGGCTCAGATTGATTCAAGATCAACGGCCAAGATTACAAGTTAAAACCCTAATTAGGGTTTGTTACAACCACCATTACATTGGCCAATAAGAAATGAGGGTAAGTAAGATAAATGATATTTGGTGTAGCACCATGTGTCACTTATTCCCTCGAATGAACGTTGACTTGGTACCCTTTGATTGAACGGATGGTGACTAGGATGCCACCTCAACCTACCTTGTACACTTAATCAATTTGCCTTGAACATTCTTCATGATGCTTGGACTTCCATATGATACTTTGCATTTCATCCTTATGTTAAAGGATTCCATGAACTGTTTCTCCCTTATGTTTGGAAAATTTTCCCAATCTTGGAATCTTGAATTATTTCCTTCCTTGGCAATCTTTGATACCAAAATCCCTTGATGTAGTTACTAATTTCTTAAAGTAGAATCCCTTTGTGCTCATGTCTTTGACTTGCTTTCCTTCATTTGTTCACCATCAAGGTGAAGTCTCCTTCATAATTGATCTAGTCCTCATCTTCACCTTCTGGAATCTCTATCCCAAAATCCTCATCCAACCTTTGAAGTATTGATCTTCCTTATCTACATTGTGTGCATCATCCTTCACCTCAAGCCCTGATCAACATGCTTCCTTTCCTCGTAGTAAACCTACAAAACAAACAAGCATTGAAACAAACTACCTATGGGATAAACTTGATTTCAACCTTGGTGGAAAATCCATCCGCATACGAATGGATCACTCCTCAAAACATCCACATTATCCTTGTCCATTTCTTCACTTGGTGGAAATTGGATGCCTATCTAGACAGCTCAGTTATTGATTCATCCCTTCCTTTGTAATTATGTCTTCAAGTGGAAATCTGACCCTCATCTAGACTCATTGTCCTTGAAAATTTTGTGTTGCTTTGATCACCATTCAATGGAGTGGACATACGAACACCATCAGGACTTTGTTCCTAACATTTGTCCTAACTTGTGATAGGTAGTCTTAGAAAATTGTAACACCAACTCTAGAAAATATGAACGTCTAGATTGAAATCTAGAAGATTTTCCTCAAGAAAAACCGATTTTCAGACTTTGGATAAGTTTTATTGCAATAAATAAGTCTGAATACACCCCTGTAAACTCAGAAAATCAAGTATTTGGAGTCCAAAAATGAATGTCCAGGTCTGGAATTATCACTTGGAGGTCTGAAAACACTCAGAAAGTGACTGCTTTTTGATATCAAAGTTGGAATAAAAGTCTGATTTTCTGAGGATTGAGTCTGAATACGCCCTCCAATGTCTGAAAATACTCATAAAATGGTGTAATGAAGTCTGATTTTCTGATTCTTAAGTCTGAATACACCCTTTGAAAGTCTGAAAATGGCTCCAAAAGTCTGAAGATACACTGAAAATGAAGAAAATCACAGGCTGGAAGTGGTCACAGCCCTGTCGCATGCTTGCACTGAAGTTGTCTCACTTTTCTAAGCTCAAAAATGGCCACGCCTAGGCATAAGCATGTGGCTGGGAACGAAGTTTCAGTCTGAAAACAACCAGGTATACTTAGAATGTCAAAAATGGTGCCCAGAAGTATACCACAATGCTTGGAAAATGCTTGGAAAAGGGTGTGGAAAAGTCTGATTTTTAATTTGTAAAGTTCGAAGACACCCTTCCAAGGTCCAACAATGGCTGTCCAATGTCTGAAGACAACCTGCAACATTGGTGTCTTAAACCTGCAACAGCGACAATAACCTCTAAAAATGCACCTGGAACTCCTCCAAACAGCCCCTGAGCAAAATCGCCCAAGGTAGAAATGAGCTGGGAAAAGAAAGATGAGTCTGAAAATTGAACTTCCAGCCAACAATGGAGGTGAACTAATTTCCCGCAATGGTGAAAATGCAGGTCTGAAGACAATCACAGCCAACTCTTAACAATGGCGTCTCCCAATCACAAGCACTTAACTTCAAAAAAGTGAAAAAAAAATCTTCACTTTAGCCAAAATCGCCCAATCTCAATAGTAGCGCCAAACTTAGAAAGCTCCAAATCGCCAACAATGGTGGGTTGATCAGCCACTTAAACAACTGTAATTTCTCCTCCAAATGGGGCGCCAAGGCTAAACTAGACAAATCTGCAACTTCAACACTTCAAATGGTGTTCAATGGACACTTAGATAAAATTCGCCCAGCTGGAATCAATAAATCACCTTCAATCTGCCACCTAGAAATCACCATCAGCAAATATATTATTATTTTGAATGCTGGCTGGGTATACTTATACATGTTTTTGCCTTTGAACTTCACCACACAAGCAATGTGGGGTAAAACTTTTGCCTTTCTAACAGCTTGGTTTGGATAAAAATCCTCATTAAAAAGTATCATAAATCATGTCAATTGCCACTTGAGGAAAATCAACCCCCATCTAGATAAAAATCCATTAAACTTGTTCACAAACTGTCCTGGGGAAAATCGATCTTCATCAGGAAAAGAAATTTCATCCGAATCAAACTCATCTGCATTCCAAGGGAAAATCAAGGGTCATCAGGATAATTTCCCATACTTAATCAAAATTTTGCCCACTTGGTGGAAAATCGACCCATGTCTAGATAGTGAGTGGGGCAAAAAAGAGGTCGATCAGGAATCCAGGAGAAATTCACCTCCCATCAGGATTTTGAGTGGGGAAAAATCATGGGTCATCGCAAATGTGAGGAGGAAAAGCACCTCCCATCAGGAAAATTAACTTTTGACCCTTAGAACTTGGATTTTCATCAAGAATTTAACAATTTAACCACTCAAAATCATCTGGACACTTAGACTTTTCAATAAAATGCATCAGGACTTAAGCAAATTATCAAAATTTGAGCGAAAAAATAGGAATTTCATCGAGATAAAGTGTAAATTTGACTTGAATAGATTCCTAGGAGTGAGAAAATAACCCCTAAAGGACCTCTTGATGCTTAGGCACAAAAATATCACCAACTTACCACACTTACACGCATTTACGCTCAAATGTCAAGGCAAAATTAAAACTCAACACTTAGAAAGAATAAATCAAAACCCTAAGGCAATCCCTAGACTTAGGCAAAACTCGGGATCACTCTAACATTTTGACATTTTAAACACATGAACCTAT
The DNA here is from genome assembly GCF_030272615.1 of Cryptomeria japonica. Classification (NCBI taxonomy): domain Eukaryota; kingdom Viridiplantae; phylum Streptophyta; class Pinopsida; order Cupressales; family Cupressaceae; genus Cryptomeria; species Cryptomeria japonica. Next base: position 336,584,835 of record NC_081412.1, read on the forward strand.
TCAAAATTCAAAAACCCTCTCATAAGCAAAGGCAAACACTAGGAAGCTAGGCAAAACTTCTACTCTAAAAAGCGAAAAATGGGGTTCCCCATTTGCAATGGCACAATGCGTGAAGACGTCACAACACACCGTTACCTCCCAGTAGGTTCTTAAATTGATCCACTTCCATCTTCCGAATTTCATCTAGATTCATTGTCCATTCTCCCTCGCCTAATTTGATCAGATCTATTATGTTCCAGAACCCCTTCATTTTGGTCATGTTATGAAAGAAGCTAGTATTACGATCTCCCTCTACCAGCCATGCCTCTCTTGATATCGAGCGCCGGTAACTTTCTTCGTGTGCCAATAGTTCTTCATACACCGCCAAAAGAGATTTCTCTTCAAATACTCTTTGAGTCATTCCATTTTCTATCACTCTCTATCAAGTCTACTTCCACTCTATCTTTTTCAACAAAGATATTCTTCAGATTATTTTTGTTCCAATCTTTCAGTTTCTCTTTCATATACTTCAATCTTTTAATAAATTTGAACATCTTTGTGCCTGTAAACAAATCCAAATTTGCCCACCAATACTCTAGATTTCCCATTAACTCTGGAGCTTGCAACCACATTCTTTCAAAACGGAATTGGCATTATGTTGGTACTGATGCTTCATTGATTGCCATCTCTACCGGAAAGTGATCTAAGAGGGGAATCAGACAAACTCGCGATGTCGGCATTGAGGTTGTCACCATCCAGTTTGTTGAGATGAGGAAGCGATCAAGTTTCTCTGATATGTTGGTAAATCCCACAAAATCTATTGTTCCATGTAAAGGTTCCATTGGATGGATTCACCTCCATCAAGTTGTTGCTTTGGACGAAATGCTGAAAATCAGTCTGCGCTTGAGTGGTTCTAGTGATACCTCCTAATTTCTCCGAGTTTGATAGGATGGCATTAAAGTCGCTAGCAATAGTAAATTTTTCATCACCGCTTGGCACTATTCCCGTCAAGGCATCCCAAATAGCTTTTTTGTCTTTCGTTCTAACAGGCCCATTCACATTGAAGATTTTGAAGCTTGGGTTGGAGACATGGCTGGTAACTAAACCAATCATCCAATTCTGATTCTTTTGAATGTTTCCCAACTTCACTTTATTATTTTTCCACATAATTCCCAATCATCCTGAGGCCCAAACTGCATTGCTAAAGTGCTTTCCCAACCTCTACAATATTTCCCAAAAGCGTCAGCATCATTACCAAAGAGTTTTGTTACTTCGAACATAACTTATCGCACGATAGGGAGTCGATTTGACGTCGTATCATAAGTTTCCTATTAGGGGCGTAAGCCCCTAACATTCCATATGAGGATCTTCATTGTCCTCCAAGGGAGGTTGTTGCTCCCTTGGATCGAGTCAAATAAACCTTGATTGAGGATTGTCTCATTCCTTGAGCCTCCTCTTCCCTTTTTTGCTTGTTTGTCTTGCAGCCTATACGCTTTCTAACAGGGTCTGTCCTAATTAGTTATGTTGTTGATTGTGAAATTGCCCTATAGGCCACAATATCTAGGTCATCCTTCACCATATCCTAAGAGAGATCCTCTACCGGCCCCTCCCAGTCAATTTGTTCGCAGTAAGGGGTGATAGCTTAGTTCATTTTGTCTTCTTCATGGGCTTCCGCCTGCTCCGGAAGACCTTGATTATTTTCGGGCTTCGTGTCTTCTTTGGTCGGACTAGCCTCCTTCTACTTACTTATCATAGGCATGTTTTTCTTCGAAGTCCATCTTTGGGCAATAGGTACCGAACAGAAATCTTCAAAATGTCTACAACTCTTGCATGGAAGGCAGAAAAATTTATGTTTCTCAATTTCCAATTCTTGGATCCAAAGGCCATATTGTGCATATCACACACCTCACCCTGTTTCTGCAACAAGGGACCCCCATTTTTGCTTAGCTTGCCCGAGGTAGAATGTATAAAGAGAAGCCAAACGATGAATTTACCTCTGCACATCAAATCACCCTTATAGGCCGAGTTTGTTTTTCCCGAAGCGGAGGCCAAAGTTTCTCATTCTAGCTTCAAAGAGTCGACATTCACCTAAGTCACCCAAACATCTTTCAAACGCGAAATGCCAGCAAAGGTTAAAACTCGGCTCTCCAGGCCCAAATGCGAGCTGAAACTCAAAACTCGGCCCTCCAGGCCGAAATTCAAACATTGAAGGTGAAATCATGTTTTTGACTTAACCTCTCCAACTCGCCATTTAACCCAAAAATATTCTATAAGGAAAAATCGCGAAAAGGGAGCTTTCAAGCCGAGAAGAAGAAATAACATAAATCACGCATTTCTTTTTTGCAGGCCGAGTTTTCTCTAAATCCCGAATTTTCGCCAAAAAGGAGGTCAAATTGCACGATATCCTATAAGACCGAATGAAGAGTGTGAAGGTTTCCAAAATTCACAAAGTGCAAATCACGTCATATAAGTTTTCTAGCCCGAAAATTATTAAAGTCTCACAAATCGGCCTCCAAGGCTTCAAATAGGAGATAATCTCTCATTTCAGGCATTCAACCCGAAATATGAAGAAAGGCTCTAAAATCGGCTAAGTAGACCGAAAAACTTAAGCTCACAAAATCTTCATCTAAGCCGAAAATCGTGAAGGCTTCATATTCATGAAATCTCCTCATTTAGGCCGAAATGCAATAAAAGAGCAAAATCACAAATTTCTTCTCATAGCCCCGAGTTTGGTGGACAGAGAGGGCAAGTGATAAAGTCGTGCAAAGGAGGATATCTGCTAAACACCGAGAGTAAAGAGTTCAAATCACGAATTCAGCCCAGAAACCGAAAATGACAACAAGACAAACGTTAATAACAAAATCTCTCAAAACGTCTGAAGCTCGCAAAATCTCCTAATGACCCAAAAACCACTCAGTATAGGGGGATGAAATGTTAGCATGAATGGCTCATTTCTCTGCTTGTAACATCCGAAATTCATCAAACTCACAATACTATCATCCCAAAATCGTGTAGTAGAGGGAAAATAATCCAAAACATAAAGCTCGCAAAACATCTTCATAGGCCAAAATTTGAAACAAGCTCATAAAATCGGCTTTGAGGCCGAAATTAAAGAAAATGCCAAAGTTTGTAAAGGGATGAAAATAAAATAGCACAAAATATGTGAAAGGCCCGAACTTTTGCATTAGGCAAGTCAGGTCATTTTAAAGAAAATAGTCCTCAAAACTCAAATTCATTTAACTGAGGGGAGAAGGCAAAAATTTGGTGGTTTCATTAGTTTAAAAAACCAAGGTAAGAATTTGACTTAAACAAATCTCTCCACCCACTTTGCAAGTCTAAAAACTCAAAGGAGCTAGGCATTTTAAAAAATTTCTCAAAAACGTTGAGAGGCCCGAAATGTCCAAATTTGATGACAAAAGAGAAGCATTTAAAAAATACATCTCACAAAGAGCTTCTCAAGCACGAACTCCACCAAGACGAAACCCAACGTCGCTCACAAATTTAATATTTGTCAAATTAATTTAATTAATTTTTCAAATTGATTTATTAAAGTGAAATTGATTGTTTGCAAGTCGAAGGCATCGTCGGGAAGAACCAGGAGAAAGCCTGAAACACAAATCGAAGAAGGATCGCGATCAAAGCCAGGAGCAAAGATGTTGTGCAGGATCAAAGCGATGAAGCATTGGGAAGTGTGCCACCCGAGAAACAAGTTAAAGTCCACCACCGAGACCAAAGAACATCTAGAATGCTACTAAAATGTGCAAACTCAAAAAGATACACAGCTGAAAGATATTCCAGAAATTCAGTTTTAAAAACTGAAATTGTTCAATGTAAAACTACTTGTGGGCCCCACTCAAGATATTTTGAAACAAAGGGGAAACAGGTCAGTTGTGGTCAATTATGTGCAACCACCGGATAGACCTAAATTGAATCCAAACACTTATAGGCAGTTGAGGGTGGTTGGGTGGATGACTGAGAGTTTAATAGGCATGGGTTAAAGTTGCCAGCTTCCAGAAGGCAGGTTGCAGCCCTTGAATGCAACCAATCCTGCCCTTCAATTCAAAATTGTAAATTCTATAAAAGGCAGAGGCCTTTCTTGTGTTAGGGTTAGAGAGACTTTAGTTAGAATTTTGTAGTGGGATTGTATTAGAGTTAGAATAGGTTAAATTTTAGGAAAAGCATAGAGATGTTGTAGAAATTGTTGTAATGGCAGCTGAAGCAAATATATGAACATTGAATATGGTGTTTATTGTCTTTGTTTTCATTCTGTTTGCATGGCTTCTTTCAGCTAATTAATTTTAGAGTGCAAGGATTTTAATGGTGAAGTGTAGAGGGGTATTTGATGCATTTCTGGTTCATACCATTGGAGGTCTGTTGATTGTAGGTCACCGTGCATGGTTAGTCTGAACCCAAACTGTGCTTAGTTCAACTGCAGGTGTTCGTCTTAGGTTGCGCCAGCATTGGGTGCCTAAAACGAGTGTCTCCGGTCTGAAAATCCTTCATCCCTTGGAGCTTGCACCGTTCTTGTCTAGTTGTGAGGGTGTCTCTGGCAAAACAAGAACTGGTTTATCAAAATTTGTCTACCCGCTGCATCAACTGTTATCATCCTTGTCCTTGGGCTTCCTGAACCCTTCTCTTTTGCTTTTATTTCTCAGTCTGAAAATCACAGCAGACCAACTTGTTGCAAAACATAAGTCCCCTCGTGCTCCCAGCAAAACACATCAATCACTGAGTTATCCCGCAGTCAAGAACTGACATTTGGAACCTTCAGGTTGTCCCCCTTGATCAATTAAAATACAGCATTAGGGCTTCCTTATACAAGAGAGGATAGGATACTCAGTGAGATCATTCTATTCTGTGTTGGCCGGATAGAGTTGCAGCAATGCGATTTTAGACATGTCAACAGGCCGCAAGGGGAAATTAAGTGTATTTCCTTTGGAATTTGTCTGATGGCTAAAACCCTAATTCATGCGAATCTAATTAAGTCGCCTTCCCTCATGTCTGAGTTGATTATCTAGCCTAGGGCTCCACCAATTCTATTTAGGACCTTTTTCGATCAAAATTCAAAAGGGAGATTGTACAAACGGATCCGGACAGGACCATCATATGGATCAGTGGTTTTTGGGTTAAAACCTACGATCCACTCCTGTATGTATATCAATTGATCCCCGAATTTCCCATGAATCTTGCGTGTCTCATCCCTATCTTCTTTGTTGTTGAAATCCACCACAAAAAATTGTTGTCATAAGAAGTAAAGTTCCAGATTGCTATTCTCCAAATTTTTGCGTGCCTATGAGCAAATATTTGCTTGGGTGCGATGCAGCCCCAGAATTTTGGCGATAATTGCCGTCTACTCCAAATTTCATATATCCTCTTCCACAATGTCTGTAACAACAATGCTAAGTAACCTTTTTCAACTGATTTTTGGCAGAGTTGCCATTTCTACTATATGCCATAACGTGTGCGAATTCGTTTCAGTGATTTTTGGCAGAGTTGCCATTTTTACTATATTCATATATCATTTGTTTACTATATACACTTTTTAAGCTGCATGCTTCTTAACATTTGAAAAATGTTATTATATAAATAACTATAATAAAATGTTTACTATTTTTGGGTGGATTGAATTACAAATCAAAATCTAGAAGATATATGTGAGGAACTCATGTAAGGAAATAATGCAAAATCTATGAAGCAACTTAAATTTTTGCATGTTGAACAACCTAAATTAATTCAGCCAATTTGTTTGGTGCCTAGGTGTATCCAATATAATATACAAAAGATAGTCTAAAGTATGGCTAGAAAGAATTTTTAAATCGAAAGTCTGATAACCAAAATGGAGATGCAAAACTTGTGTGAAATACACAAGGGATGACATATATATAACATGCCAACTATGTGGGCTTCTACACATCTAAATTCTTTAACATTCCACAATGCTTTTAATAAATTAATTAAAACTTGTTAATTTGCCTCAATGCAAGTCCCTGCATAGAGCATATTTTAATATTTGGGTTTACAACGGACAAAAGGTAGGAAGAAGTTTAAGCATCAGTTCCACAAGATGCACACTTGATGGTCTCATGTTCCAAACATGGGTATGGTAGAAAATCCGAAACAAAAACAAACAAAATAAATACAACTTCAACACAACAGGGAAATGTGTAATGTCCCCAAATTGGAATAGACCTGCTTACCCAAATTGACAATTCCAACAATATAATTTATCTTGTAGCAATAAAATACTAAAGTAACTTCATCTAATCATTAATAAACTTAAAAATCAATGAATAAAGACATGGATTAGTGAGCAAATACATCATATGCAATGATAAACATTATTACTAACTAACTACCCCATAACCAATCAAATCTTCCTTCTATTTGATTTGATTCTTTCTTGGATCCGATTCAGATCTCAGAATGCTGCTTCTCTTCCATTTAATTGATCCTTCATGGATGGATGTCCTCATAATTGAGTTTCATCTCCTTTTTATATCTTTATTCTTGAGAGACACACCCCATTTCTGCCCTTTGCAAGAGTTACACCTTTTCTTTACTAATTGGTGTCAATAAATTAATTTAAATTAATTTAAATGCCTTTATTATCTAGGTACCTTTATATAATTATTGCTGATGGTATACACTCTAAGGGGCTGCAATCCAAATAAGGTTTGACATAACATATTTTCTCTTAAGAGAATATACAATGGTTAGAAGAAATTCACCAGGCCTCATAAGATATAATAAAGTCAGACAGAATAGGTTCTTACATCAGATATTGTCTCCTCTAGTATGTGGGATTTCCTTATGAAAGTGTACGGCTGGCAACTCAAGGATATAATGCACCAACCAATATCAATCTTTCATTTGAGTATACGTATTAATTTTGTTTTATTGTTATTATAATTATAATTATAATATTTATTTATTTTAATATAATATGTATTATTAAATGTCATAAGAAAAGGACATCACAAAATGGGATAATAGAACACCTAGTTAAACCCTTTTCACATCATAGTCCTCACTGTATCATATTCGTAGCTATTTTTTCATCTCATCAAACTAAATATTCAGATGCCAACATGTCGCTATGGTACAATATAATTATAGGCAGGTAAATAGAGTGTCAAGAAGCCAAGCAATAGAATAGTTTCTTTTTGTTATGTGGGTTTTGCCAAGGGCAATTGTAAACAGCTCAGGTTCACCCAGGGCACATCCCTGCACATCCCTATAGCCATCCCAAATGCATGGCCACCACTCCCATTCAGCATGGTAATGGGACTGAAACATGGAGGACCCACTAAAAATTAGGTTCTTAACTAAGACTGATGTTAAGTTGGAAGATTTCTATGATGTCTAGACAGTGATCTTTAAGGTCTTGTCATTATGACTAGCCTTAACTGTTGAAACGGTGGAGTCATATGTTTTGCTATTGATGTCTCTTGATTTAGGATTAAAGGAAAGTAGGGATTCTTCTTAAAATTGATAAGGATATTTGATGTTCACTATTGTGGAAACTTTCTTGGGATATGTTAAATAAATTACGAATGGATTTTGGTGACGAAGAAATACTGTTCTTCACTTCTAAGGACTGTTGCATTATAGAAATATAAAGAAATGGAAGCAATGGATATAAATCTTGTGCTAAGATCTTCCTTGATTCCTTATCTGCTGAATCAGATATATGGACCTGTGTTTTAACTTAAAAAGCCCTTCTTGTTTCAATATTAGCATGAAGTAAATGTTATATATCAATTGTTCCTGTTGAATGTGTATCAATGGAGAATCTGATACCATATGTTAAATTATCATTCACTAATTGTTACATGCTTGTCTGTCGTAACCAGAGTTCCGTGACTCGCGGCGAGTCACGCAAGTCAGCGGGCCGGGTGACCTCCGCCGGGTCACGGCGACCCTGACCCGGGCTCGGACGAGTCACAGGGTGTGACTCGCCTGACTCGCCGAGTCAGCGAGTCACCCCCTGCCTCGCCGAGTCCGAGGGTCGTGACCCGGCCGGCGCAACTTGCAAAAAGTGGACGCTAAAACAAAAAAAACATAACACTTTTTTATTATGTTTTGTGCCATTTGCCTTTGTCATAACCCTAAAAGGGATTGTCATTCAGTTTTATGAGTGGAAGAGAGGAAAAAAGAGAGGAAGAGAGGAAAAAAGAGAGCCATAGTTTTGCAACCAGCTGAGAGGAAGAGGTGAAAAACTTGCACAAATCACATTGGGGCAGCACTACAGTTGCATTGAGAGCATCAAGGAGCTCATTTCAAACACTTGTCAACAAATTTGAAAGAGGTAAGTTTTAATTTTTATTGATTATGTTGGTTTTTTTCTATATTATGGATTTTTTCATTTTTTTTTTATTTTTTTTTTAACTTCAGCTTTCCAAATCTATATTGCTGCTTGCATACTTCAATGATTCAATCACAATGACATAAATAGAACAATAGCATAGCAAACCCTAGACTTTTTTTTTGAAAAAATTGTATACATGTATTTATAATTTTTTCTAAAAAAAATCTAGGGTTTGCTGATTTTTCTGAATTGTTAATTTCTTTTTTTGAAATTTGAAAATTTTCAAGAAAAAACACAATGCACAAATTAGTCTTTGCTGATTTTTTTTAATTAGTTTAAAATTTTAAATTTAAAACTTTGTCAAACACAATGCTCAAATGGTGATTTGTAAAATTGTCTTATTGCAGCAGCCCTCACGTTTTGAAAACAATTTTTTTTCCTAATGGCTCATCCTAATCCTCCACCTAGGAAACATGGTCAAAAAGATGAGGCATGGAAATACACTGAAGAATTCCCTGGTAGACAAAGAAATCAAACCAAGTGTATGTTTTGTAAGGAAATTAACCATGGGGGGATAAATAGATTAAAATATCATATTGCTGGCATACGTGGTCATGATACTGAGCCTTGTGACAAGGCAACTCCCGAAGCAATCCGTTTTTGTTACGGCCTATTAGAAAACTTTGAAATACATAAGCAAACCAAAAAAAGACAAAGAGAGGAGTTATGTCATATTGGTTCCCCTCCATCCACATCCGCATCCGGCTCCACATCCACAGCTGCATCCATAGGTTGTGTTGGAGAGGGTTCTTCTATGCCTCCCTTTCGTCCTAGTTCTTCTGCTAGTGCCAGTACTTCTATTCCTACTCCTAGTCACACTTTTGGTCCTAGAGTGCGAAAATCCAAGATAGACAATTTTTTTGTACCACGCACTACTCCTGGCGCACAACCCTCGCTTGAGAGCATGTCTTGGAACAAGGAGGTCCATGATGCAGGAAGAAAAGCAATTTGCAAGTTTTGGTACTTCTGCAACATTCCATTTATTGCAGCCAGGTACTTTTTTATTTGATTGTTTTAAATTAAAATTTAAAATTTTATGGTTTGAATTTTAAAGTTGAAATTGAAATTGAACTTTTCTTATTTAATCTATTTCAATTTGTGACAGGTCTCCTTATTGGCAAGGCATGATTGATGCAGTAACCATTTGTGGGCCGGGGTTTAAAGCCCCTAGTGATACTGAGTTGAGTGGCCCTCTCTTGTTGGAAATGGTGGAAGATATGAAAGTTGACCTAGAGGACCACCGCCAATCTTGGAGCCAGAAGGGTTGCACCATCATGACAGATGGTTGGACTGATAGGAGGAATAGAACACTCTTAAATTTTCTTGTTTCCAGCGGAGGTGATTGATCATTTTACTTCTCTATATGCATTGTGATTGGAATTGAATAATTTACATTCTAATTTATTGATAATTAATTTGTTTTATTTTTAGGATCCACCATGTTTTTGAAGTCCATCGATGCTTCCTCACATGTCAAAAATGCGGCATACTTATGTGAGGCTATTGAGGAAGTTATAGATGAGGTGGGGGAAGAAAATGTGGTGCAAGTGGTGACGGATAATGCAGCAAGTTATGTTGCTACAGGTAAACTTTAAAAGTTTTCTTTTAAGTTTTAACTTTTGACTTTAAAACTTTTAAGTTTTTAGCGTTTAAATATTAATGATAAAATTTCACATCTAATTCTTTAACTAATTTAAAATTGTTGCAGGAAAACTTTTGATGGAGAGGCACCCAAAAATCTTTTGGTCTCCATGTGCGGCCCATTGCCTTGACCTCATGCTGGAGGATATAGGTAAGCTTGGATGGGTGAAAGAATGCGTTGAAAGGGCCAAGAATATATGCAAATTTATTTACAATCATGCATTGGTCCTTAGCATTATGAGGCAATACACGAGGGAAAGGGAGTTGGCTCACCCTGGTATAACGAGATTTGCCTCAAATTTCCTCACATTGAAATCCTTGTTAAAATAAAAGGCATCTTTGAGGCGCATGTTTGTTGGTGAGGAGTGGACTTCCTCATCCTATGCTACGACCACTGCAGGGATGGATGTAGTAGATTGCATTTTTGATGAGCCAGGTTTTTGGATCCCTTGTGCAGAGATCGTGCAAGTAATCTTATAAATTTATAATATTATATGCATATTTTTGTTTTGTCTGCATTGTGCAACTTTGCAATTTTTCTTATTTTCATGCACACTTGTGAGTTAACTATTTTTGTTTAACATTATTTGCAGGTCACTGAGCCCCTAGTAGTTCTCCTACGAGTTGTTGATGGGGAGAAGCCCGTTGTGGGCTACATATATGAGGGCATGGAGAGGGCCAAGGAGGCCATTAGATCCATATATGCTGGAGTTGAGGATAAGTATAGGCCCATTTGGGACATAATTGATAGAAGATGGCATAACCAACTTCATAGGCCCATCCATGCAGCAGCTTATTACCTCAATCCATCATTTCGTTTCCGTGCTGATTTCAAAGCGGATGAGGAGGTTCTTAGCGGGCTATATTCAGTAGTACAACGGATGGTCACTGATACCACAGCTACACTTCTTGAGATGGATGCATTTAATAACGCATCAGGGGCAATCTTTGCCAGCCAATTGTGAAAAGAGGGTCGGACAAAATTGCAGCCAGGTAGAAAATTCTAAAGTTTATGACATGCATTTTAATTTTTCATTTTATAATCTACCTTTAAAGTTGGAAATGAGACTAATGTTTTTTTCTTTTCCTTATCTCAGATAGATGGTGGCAAATGTTTGGGCCTTCAACCCCAAACCTTCAAAAAATTGCCATCCGCATATTGAGCCAGCCGTGCAGCGCTTCTAGATGTGAGCGCAACTGGAGCATGTTCGAGCACATCCACTCGAAGAGGCGAAATAGATTGTCTGTGGAGAGGTTGAATGATCTAGTCTTTGTTCATTACAACCTCCATCTCAGGACCAGACAGATTTTGGACGATGACTCCTCTCCGATCACTCTAGAGGAAGTCGACCCCGAGTCCGATTGGCTCACTGAGTCCACCGATCCAGTCTTCACTGATGAGGACCTTGAGTGGGTTGACCAGGTAGACAAAGAGGCTGAGGCTGTGGCTATGGCAGAGGAGGAGGATAGAGCACGATCAGGCACAGCACCTATGGCTACTCAGATTGGCACATCACAGGCAGAGACTATGGCTACTCAGTCATCCAGGACCTACCTTAGACGCCTTTGTAGGAGGCAGATAGACGAGGCTGAGCCTGAGCCTGAGCCTAAGCCATAGACTTGTTTTTTTTTACACTTTACAGTTAGATATATGTTTGGGAACATTTGAAGTCATGGATTTTATATTATACATTGGACAACATTTATAACTCTATATATCTATGTTTTCTAATTCCTTCAGCTACAATTTACATTTCTATGCATGTGATGGATGTATGTTTATGTATGTGATCAAATTAGCTTCTATTTGATGATGTTATAGTGTCTTTAAGCTTAATTCAATAATGGGTGTATGAAACAAGTTTTAAATCGTTAAAAATCTCTAAATTTCAAGGGTTTTCTTATTTTGCCGAGTCCGAGCCGAGTCACGAGTCGAGTCAGAGCCGAGTCCGAGTCTAGGAACTTTGGTCGTAACAATGGAGTAAACGATAAATCTCCTTGTGAACAATTAAGGAAACGAGCTCAAGTAAAACAATAGCCTAGGTGTTCCTCGAATTATTAGCAATAAATAGGATGTAGCCTTCTTGCAGTTGTCATGTTCTTGAATTGATTTCCTTCTATAAACTTGACGAGATCACCGAAGTAAATAAGGTTGAAAAAGTATGGATTACATTGCATGAAAACAATGTTGTATACCTTGAGGAGAATGAGAACTAACTGATACAAAGAAACGATCATGAGTATAAGAAATGAAGTTAAGCAAACTTGGTAATTAAAGGGTTCAATGATCTTATTGAGTTAAGCTAAATAAGTCTTATACATTGTGAAGCATGATGGAAAAAAATTCTAAATGCCAAGCCCACCTTTTAATGAGGTTATGTTGAACCTCTAACATTGATAGATTGCTTCTGAACATATTTCTTGGAAATACCCTTTTCCAATCATAATAACAATGAGTGCAAGAAAGCAACCCTTATTCTCTTCAAGTTATTGAATCAGTAACAAGTCATCATATCGAAATGATGATTAGGGCAATAAACTTGAAAAGTTTAATACTTTTATAAATAAAATGAACCTAGATGCTGAAAAAAAAAATTGTTATTAAGTCCCATAAGTATCATGCAATGATGTTAGCATGTAATAGCCTTATGAAACGACCCTTGAAAAAAGAAAAACAACTTGCAGTTTTTGAAGTGTCATTACAATTGACATATAGAATGAATATGAACTGTTGTGAACACAAAGACACAGATCAAAAGTATAAAAACATTTGAACAGTACAAGGAAAAAAACAACTTAAGTGCCAAAACACAGACAGAGAAAAAAAAAAAAAAAGAAAAAAATGAAATAGACAAATGAAGGTAAACATAACACAATAACCCCAACACAGGTACGAGTACAAATAGCTGTGCCGTGGGAGGACACCTTGATGATGTGGGATCAGATGAAACAAAGGCTGCAACCAATACTATCAGGTGTCTATATCTCAGCATGCACTGAAAGAACCAATGGCATTACCATCTCTTACTGTGAGAGAAAAATGTTTGTACAAAACAAGCATGCCATTATTTCATATAGCACAAAATCCAGATAACGCTTACACTCTAGAAGTTGATGCATCAAAATGCATATCTCACTTTGTCTTAAAGAAAGCTACAATTTGCAATAAATGTTAATTTGCTCCAGCTCACTGAAATTCTAAACCCAAAACCTAACCTGGCACATAAACAGTTGTAATGCTAATATTATTTACAATACAACTGGAATTTCAAACTACAAGTAGGCATAATTTGTCCACTTTAAGCCCCTCTTGCCATAGTCTTCTACTACAGAATAACAAGGATACACAATTTCACTTCATAATGACTATGAGTCACATTCATTCAGAGAATTTTAAAGGTCAGAAAATAACCTTCCGCTTTGACACAGTCCGTGTCAACTGAGCAGAGACACCAAAATCTGCAACCTATGTAAAAAAGAAAACATTCTTAGATATATCAAGCCTCTCATAGAAAATTTACAGAGATGAAAGCACGGGTTTAACCATATTTCAATGAATAGAACTTACTATATACCTTAACATCACCATTTGCTGTGAGAAGGATATTAGCCGCTGTCAGAATCAAAACCATAATTTTGTCAAAACAAACAGCATGCAGATTTCAATTGCCAATTCAAACTGAAAATGCCTAAAAATAATATATCATCAACAAACTAAAGATTGACACCAAGATACAGCACTTTCAGTAGTCGAAATGTGCATCACAACTGTACATTACAACAAATCAATAGCACATGCAGAAACTAGAATGTAAATACCTTTGATATCTCTGTGGATTTTTCCCTCACTATGTAGATAATCCACAGCATGTAGCAGATCTCGTAAGATGCATGCAATAGACACTTCATCCAAAGGTGGACCTGTTTCAAGCTGTATTAAAAGGTATATAAGTCTTCTTCTGCAACTGAATCAAGTATCCACTTTCAAACTAGCGACCAAAACAAAATGAAGAGACAACTTCAAAGAGCAGCGTCAATGAAACAGACATTAACATTCAACAGTCAAAAAGGAAATGTTTAGGAAGATGCATGTTATATGATTTTTACTAAAAATTTGTTTTAGACTGAAGTTTACTGCTATATGCTACTACAAACTTGATTTAGACTTTGAAATACTACTGAAGATGCAGATTTTACCTCTGACAATGAATCACTATCACAGTGCACATGATCCTGAATAGATTACAAATCTGGCATCATCTTTGTTTCTTTAGTACCCAATACCTACAGGTTTGAATATAAATATGTATCTAGGTTGTTTCATTGTTATAATTATTTTCTTTGCACTTCTACTTTTGGCAGAATTTCTCTCATTTGTTATCAATAAATGGTTGAAATAGGATTCATGTTATTTGTATCTCAAAGTCCTTTAGTAAAATACCCCCTCTCTAGGCCTAGGCAGTTGGCGACCATTAGCCTATCCTTCAGTTCCCTGTAGGCTAATGTGTTTGGTTAGGGGGACTCTTGAGTTCTAGGTACCAATGCAATTCCTTCCCTTCAGCTTTTTATGGTTGGTTTTGAGCTCAGGCTTCAGTGTGTTACATGGCAACGTTTTCAGATGTGGTTTGGGACACCCAGTTTGGCCCCACATTTCTTGGAGCTCACATTTATTCATAATAAGTCACTATTTTTTGCTCCTTCAGGTCTCCTCTTCACCAGTGGCACCCCTGGCAACTTCAGTTTCACAATTTGATGATCAGATGCCTTTTTTGCAATTAATGGAGTAAATTTTTAATTAAAAGCTAAGTTCTAATGTTATGTACCTTTAGCATTTAATTAATTAATATTTTAAATGAGACCTTGGAATGTGCACCTTATTGATTAAAATGAAATATTTTAATATTTATTGAAGTGTATGACTTTGCTTGGGTGTGGAGATTGTGGAAGTCAAAAGGAGTTAATCAATTAATATTTTATTCCTTTCTTGTGCATTGGATTTGGGGAGATAAAAGGAATTATTTTGGATCCATTATAATGCAAGTGTAAATATTTTGGAAGCAGAAATATTGCTGGATATTCTACAGGAGATCTTGGAAGATGAAATCCTTCCTTGAGATATTCTCTTCGAAGGTGAAAAACCCTTCCAGGGTGATTGCAGATAGTCTTACTGCAGAGGCCATACTTGGTTCTCAATGTTGGTGATTCTGTGAAGACTTGGGTTTTGGTTTTGATCGAAACGATGAAGATATATATGATTTTCTAGATCAGAAATTGCATTTTGTGGTTTAAGTTCCTGTTTTATTGGGTTTGGTCTTTTTGGCAGGTTCTTCCTTAACCAGTCACCCCTTTTATTCTTCATACTTGGCATCCCAAAGGTGCTTATGGAGTCAAGGGGTTTAAAGATTTGATTTTGGGTATTGTTCTATCTTTTTTCTATAATCTGGGTGCTCACTCTGCAGCAGTTGTGAGGATTTTTAAGTGTCTTTATTAATAGAGCACATCGCCCTTCTTTATGTTAGTGCTCAGCCAGTGTATGTTTGGATTGGCCTCGATGCAGATTTTGGGCCACATTTTGGGTTATGCTGTACATGTTCTGAAGGTGCCCAAGCCTGCAATCCTCTATAATGATAAAGTGAAGGCCTCACAAGTCAGTTGAAATGTAAAATAAAAAAGAGGTTTGGACCCATAGGCTCTGCCAAAAGGGCACATTTTAATTTCACCAAATTGTGAACAGAAGATTTCTGCCAGTTGAAGTATTGCAGTCAATTCTTGAGCAAGGAAGAAGGTTCTGAGTTAAATCTGGAAGCACTTTACATAGGGAAAGGCATTGATATTAATCCATGAGTGTAAAATCATCTTGGATGATAGTGCAAAAAGCTACAGCAGAGCCATATTGCTATGAAGTCTGTCCCAGTGGTATTGTATGCTGCAAAATCATTTCTGAGCAATTTAACAGTGTTTATTTCAATTGGGAGGTGACATAATAGCTCCATCACTTCCTAGAAGGGTTGTTTCTCAAGTAACAAGCGACAATCATTGCTGCTGTTTGTAAACTGATCACAACAGAGGCTATTTTTTAAGGTTCCTTTTGGTGCTTGTAACTATTTGAATGATATCAAGTCATTTTATTTTGAAATTATCAGTTTAGAAATGAACGTGTCAAGCATTGCAAACTGTGTTGCCAGGAGATGCATCCCCAACCTCCTAGGGCACTTCTCAGTGTTTCCAGTACCGAAGCCCTTGCCTGACACATCTCTGGTCGCAGGGGACTTTTAGCTGCGGTCTCCCGAAGACTCCAACCATCTCCCACCCACAAGGCATTGTCTCCCACACAAATAAAACAAAAAAGCTAAAACTTAAAAGTTGAACAAATTGGGAAGCTGTAAAATAAACACATTGCGGAAGGAAGAATAGGAGCCGACACAGGGTAGGAGCCAACATGAACCAACAAGACCACAAATATTTGCCATTTGGCTATTTGCAATTCAATGCAAAACTCAAAATATGTTCATATTTTCTATACTCTTGCTGCTAATCTTTTAATTCCTTTATGCACACTTTGTGGTACACACAATGGGATGAATCTTACCAAAGTTTTAGGACTCGAACTCGGCAGCCCAAAATAGGACTGACTCAAGTTTCGACACAGACTCAACAAAAAACTCAGCTAGGACTTGGCAAAAAAAACCATAGTTTTACAAACAAAAAAAATTATACATTTAGAGAACATAAAAGCCTAATTTGATTATCATTTTGTCATAATTCAAATATTACACAAGTCATATGATCTTCAAACACTCAATATTTGAAATTTCATTATTCATACTCAATAACTAGTGGGGGTTTGGGAGTCGAGACCCTAATGGGTTGGAGGGGCAGCAATGATAAGCTGCACAAGGTGTTAGATATGAGAAAAATTTGGGATGATTGAAAATGGAAAAGTTTGAGCCAAAATAAGAAGAAAAAAAAGTCATTTTATCTTGTTTAAATACACCCAGGCAGACCCAAGAGTCCTCACCTAGGACTCGGGAATCTGACCTTGTGAGTCCCAAGCCAAAACTCAAGCGAGTAGTTCCCAAGACTTGGTGAGACTCGACTCGCGAGTCCTAGGCAAATCGACTTGCCAAGTGTTAAGACTCGCGAGTCCAAGCGAAAACTCGACGAGTCCTAAAACAATGAATCTTTCTATCCTTGGGAGTCGGGAATTTGGTTGTGATAATACATTTTCTTTCTTCACTCTTGTGAGGAAGTCTACATTCATATTCTTATTCATATAATCACACAATAGCAAAAGGATTTGCAGTGTTGAAAGATTCAACTTGTTGGTTTGGACCCTTGCCTTCAATTTTCTTATACACTTTGTCAAATTTGATTGATTCCTATGAAGTTTCCTTTGTTTTTGATGGATGTTTTGATTCTAGAAGAACTCTTTCCTTCTTTTAACCTATAGATTTGGATTGTTGTTGGGTGTTTGATACTTGATTTTTCTCCTGAATGTTTTTCATTGTCTATTTAGCATTTGGGCATACCCTTGTCAAATGATTTGCAATGATGAAAGTTCTATGTCATGACATATTTTCTATAAATTATTAAATTATATGAAAAAAAAAGGTGTTTCCAAGTACCCCCATCTCCTATTTTCAGAAATAGATGTACCGGTACTAGTACCAATCTCCCATATGCATACTATTACCGGTCCCCTGGCAACCTAGATTGCAAAGAATTTATGAATGAATGCAAAATATGTCTGTTTGAGCCAATCAGCAATAAACTTATCCAGTTTGGTCAAAACATTTTCTATTTGGCAAAATAAAATTCAAAACAAATTCGGGGGTCAAACACTACATTTAGTACTGACAAAATGAGGTTCTGCAAGGTAGTAGTTTGTTGCTTCTAAACTAGTTAATTATACTTACTTTACTAGAAGTACAATTGGATACAAATCAGGTTCCTTTCTCACCAATTCACTTTATGAGCCATATATACGGTTGAGACCTTTCTTACAGATGATACTTATGTTGATGATGGCTATACCTCATGTCCACATCTTGATTATTCCACTACTCTTCACCGATAATGTGGTCCTTCTTGCTCATTCCCTAGACAACAAGGATTTGGGTGTCCTTACACCACTAATATATTTCTTCAGTCTATCAGTACCAGAGAAACGAGAATCGCCCAGACTCGCCCAAACTCGGCGAGTCCGGGCCCGAGTCATGCCTCCCAAATCTGCAGAGCTTGGACTCGGACTCGGCCGAGTCCAGGAGACAAAATTGCCATACTCGCCAACTTGGCGAGTTTGGGCTAAAATCGCCAAACTCGACGAGTCCCATGCCTGAAACTCGGACGCCGGCTGGGTTAAATAAAATGACAAAAAAAAAACAGTTTAAAAAGTTTTTTTAACTTCTTTTTTTTTGTTATTTATCCTTAGCCCCTAAAAGTAAACTTCATTTCATTCACTTGCAAAAATAGGAGTAAAGTGAGTTGTGAAGAAAAACAAGAGTGCATTGAAGAAAAACCAGCAAAGAGGAAGCTCAAGATTTCTTCCATTTATCACATTGGGGCTGCATTGTGTTTGGATTTGGTGCATCAAGAGTTGGATAGGAAGAGTTTGCAGCTCATTTCAAGCTTGTTGTAAGAGGTAAGATTGTTTTGTTTTTTTGAGATTTTTTTGTTTCTTATATGCAAAAATTCCATTTTCTATTCATTTATTAAGAAAGTTTTACATTTTCTTCCAAAATCTTTTGTATGTTACTATGTAGGGTTGTATGCAGGGTTTGTAAAAAAATAATTTAAAAAGTAGGGTTTGACAAACCCTACAATTTTATTTTATTTTAACTTACAAACCCTGCCTTTGTTTTTTTGAAAAATTTGTTCAATGAGAATGAATGCACAACAAAGAATGAATGCATTAATTTCTTTTTGTATTTGTAATGTTTTATTGCAGCAACCTTTACTTTCTTATTTGCCTCAAGTTTCACAAAACTATCATACAATGTCTTCTAGTTCTTCTAGACCCCCCATTAGAAAGGACCCTACTTGGAAATTTCATGAGGATTTTCCAGGGCAAAAAAAGGGGCAGACAAAGTGTTTTTTTTTGCAAAACAATATTCCATGGAGGCATATATAGATTGAAATACCATATTGTTGGTGTGCGTGGGCATGATGCCAACCCATGCACAGAAGCAACCACTGAGGCCATACGCGAGTGCTATGTAATGGTTGAAGAAATTGAAAAGAAAAAGAAGCAAAAGGAGGATCTCGCGGCCATTGGAAGAGGGGAAGCTTTAGGAACACCTTTAGGTTGTGTTGGAGGGCCTTCTTCCTTACCTCCATATCATCCCACTCACTTTGCTACTGCAGGTGCTTCCGCTTTTGCTTCTGCAAGTGCCACTTCTCATGTTCCTAGCACTGCCAGTGGTAGTGGGAGTGTTAGCATTGGACCTAGAATTCGTAAATCTAGGTTGGATACCTTCTTTGCGCCTCGCACTACTCCTGGGTCCTACTCCTGGGTCCCAACAATCGCTTGAGAGAATGGGTTGGAACGAGGAGGTCCATGATGCCGCTAAAATGGCAGTTGGCAGGTTTTGGGTCTACGACAGTGTTCCATTCTTCACAGCCAAGTGAATGTTTTATGTTTGATTGTTTTAATTTTTATACTTTGATTGTTCGCTTTATTTTTTGCCATACGTAGTACATAATACATAGTTCATTACTACATACTTATCTCATTTAAATTATTTGTGACAGGTCTCCTTATTGGCAAGAAATGGTTGATACCCTTACCATATACGGGGCAGGGTTCAAAGCCCCTTCTAAGTTCTGATTTGAGGGGACCCATTTTAACTAAATTGGTGAATGATGTGAAGAAGGAATTGGCTGATCAACGCCAAGTATTGAGCAAAAAAGGTTGCACCATCATGAGTGATGGTTGGACGGATAGGAGAAAAAGAACTCTCCTTAATTTTCTTGTTTCTTCCGCAGGTGATTGATTAATTTTAGTTTCATTTAGTCATTAATTTTTTATTTTTCATTTAATGGTTTATTGAATGATCATTGATCTTGCTTTATTTTTTTATTTCAGGGGGCACCATTTTCATCA
Source organism: Cryptomeria japonica (assembly GCF_030272615.1). Lineage (NCBI taxonomy): Eukaryota > Viridiplantae > Streptophyta > Pinopsida > Cupressales > Cupressaceae > Cryptomeria > Cryptomeria japonica. The sequence goes on from NC_081412.1 coordinate 336,604,925, forward strand.
AGTCCATTGATGCATCCACTCATTGCAAGAATGCCACCTACCTATGTGAGCAGATAGAGGAGGTGATTGATGAGGTGGGTGAGGAGAACGTGGTACAGGTGGTGACCGACAAGGCAGCAAATTATGTTGCTGCAGGTGAACTTTTGATTACAAACTAATTTTGTTTGCAAATTAATTACTATTTTTTAACTTCATTAATTACAATGCAACAAATTATGTTGTTGCAGGTAGACTATTGATGGAGAGGCACCCATCTATAGTTTGGACTCCATGTGCCACCCATTGCATTGACCTCACGTTGGAGGATATTGGAAAACTCCCATGGGTCAAGAGATGTGTAGAAAAGGCGAGAAATATGTGCAAATTTGTATATAAATCATTCATGGGTGTTGGCTCTTATGAGACAATACATAGAGCAAAAGGAGTTAGCTCATCCAGAAATCACAAGATTTGACACAAACTTCATCACATTGAAATCCATGCTTCACTGTAAGTCGGCCTTGAGACGTATGATTGTTGGTGAGGAGTGGTCTTCCTCATCCTATGCTGCCACCCCTGCAGGGAAAGATATGGCAGACTGCATTTTTTATGAGCGAGACTTTTGGATCCCTTGTGATGAGATAGTGAAGGTAAATTTTTTATAAATTCTATAATTTAACTTTTTGTTTTATAACTTCATCATATTTGCTCATTTTTCTAAATTACACAATATTTTCAATTTTGCAGTTTGTTAAGCCCTTGGTGGTTCTATTGCAAGTTGTGGATGGAGAAAAGCCTGCAATGGGCTACATATATGAGGGCATGGATAGGGCGAAGGAGGGCATCAAATCCATTTATGGAGGAGATGAGAGCAAGTATGGTCCCATTTGCGAGATCATTGATAGGAGATGGCATCATCAGCTTCATAGGCCCATTCATGCAACAGCCTATTATCTGAATCGGCATTCCATTTTAGCCCTACTTTCAAGGCTAATGTGGAGGTCCTTAATGGGCTATACTCAATCATGGAGAAGATGGCACCTGCTGGTTCTACTCTGACAGAGCTTATTCAAGAGCTACAGTTGTTCTCAAATGCACAAGGGGAGACCTTCTCTCGTCCTATTGCCAAAGAAAGTAGGACAACTATGATGGCAGGTAAAAATAAATTGTAAGGCTTAATTTTAGTTTTATTGTATATTGTTAAATGAGTTTATGAATGAGACTGATTTTATTTATTTTTCTCATTTCTCACTCAGATAATTGGTGGAGCTTTTTTGGCCCAATGACACCAAATCTTCAGAAGTTGGCCATTTGCATCTTGAGCCAATCATGCAGCGCATCTAGTTGTGAGCGCAATTGGAGTATGTTTGAGCACATACACTCCAAGAGGCGCAATAGATTATTCGTGGAGAAGATGAATGATCTCGTCTTTGTTCACTACAACCTCCGCCTGAGAATGAGAAAGAATGCATTAGCTGACATCTCTACTATCATTCTAGATGAGGTTGATCCTAATGCAGAGTAGACCACTAAGACAGATCCTGTGTCTATCTTTAGTGATAATGACACTGATTGGATCAACCAGGTAGATATAGAGGCTAAGGTTGTAGCCATGGCAGAGGAGGAGTGGAGAGCACGAGCAAAGACAGGAGATTCAGAGGCAAATAGTGACACAAATGTTCATGATGTTGGTGAGCATGGCCTGGAGTCACGAGGAGCGGCTATGGCTGCCGAATCATCCAGGACCTACCTTAGACGCCTTTGCAGGAGGTCGGGGCCAGAGGGTGCAGGCTCCTCTAAGCCATAGGCTTGTAGTTGTATTTACCTTTGGTATTTGTATGGAACATTTGATGATGATCATATGATGACATGGATTTTTTATTCCATGGGTTTTGTAATATTGTATACATTTGACAATATTTATATATCTGTTTGTTATTTCCTTCAGCTACAATTTGTGTTTATGCCTATGTGATTGATGTATACTTGTGTATGTAATCAAATGAGCCGAGTTTGATGATGTTATTCTGTCTTTAAGGTGTGTTCAATAAAGGGTGCATGAAACAAGTTTTAAATCTTTAAAAATATCTAAATTTCTTGAGTTTTTCACTTTCCTGAGTCTAGCCGAATCTGACTTCGAGTCCCGAGTCCCGAGTCCCGAGTCCGAGTCCGGGGTCGGCCTTGCCGAGTCTAATTCCCGTTTCTTTGATCAATACACACATAATTGACCTTTAGCCCTTGAAATTCTCTTTGAATCCGTCCTATATTTCCACAAAGGGGAAGACATTCTATGCCTAACAAATTCTTTGACCCATATTCCATGCCTCTCACAATTCAAATGCTGTGATAAAAAACCCTTAATCTTCAATTACTTAAGTTCTTTGACCCATAGGTGTACCTCAACTTATCAGCTATTGGCCATACCAGATCTAAAACATTCTTCTTCAAATCTGCAATTGACCAATTCACATTTGCAACTCTCAAAGCCTTGTAGGACTAAGCCCTCAACTCTCACACCATGTCAGAACATGTTTATTTTCGTCTGAGAGATCTACTTAAACACATTACAAGACTACTGAGGTTAGATGCACTGCTCCATAGCATCCATTTGATAAGCATACGCAAGAAGATGCAACAGCAGAGAAAGCAAGAGGCAAAAGATACAGTGGTACAGCATGTAGCAATCATCACTTTAGCACTTGAATAATGAATGGTAGGGCATTTCCCCCTTTTTTTTATATACAATGATTGCCTCATTCAATGTTCTATACCATAACATATCCCCTTAAATTATGGATCCCAAGGTTCACAACACTTACACATAGTTAGGCCAACTAAAACATAATTGCATTTAAATCCCCACGAGGAAAGATTACAATTGGACATCTAAATGCAATTCCAAATCTGCAAGTTCATAGGACCTACTGCCTTTTCCCTCTACAAGAATAGAAATGAATTGCCTTATCTTTTTAATGTCTAATATATTACAAAACCTCAGGAGATATCACAGTGTATACAAACTTTAAAAAGCATCTCTGCCAAATTTTATTCCATTATTCAAATGAGGTTTGTTTGGACATCCATCTTCAAAAAGCAGTTGCTTTGCAAGCATCAAATTTCATAAGGGACTCCTAGGACCACCCAATTGAATTCTTTCTTCTTTAGATTATTTCAGCATGAGGGTAACTATAAACCATGTGTTAACTTGGATATTGTAGTTATTGGTACAAATGATGATGGATCAATGTGGTGGCAATTGTCTTTGCAAATGTCTATAGGGAAGCATCACATATCATATTCTCAAACTCCACTATAGGGAAAGATGCACAGTAACAAATTTCTCCCTGCATTTAAACGAATATAAACAATGGATGTTAAAGAGCAATTGCTTCATCCCAAGATTGCCCCCCTTAACCTAAGCAGTTCTCTAGAGAACTCCATCAGACTCTATACTAGCCATTTCATGTTGACTAATGAGGATGTTTGACCTTCTTCTGGTCCACATGCTGGAGTAATTTAAAGCCTTGTTTAATTAAAAGCTCCTTCTCATGACAACTTCAAGCTAAAAAAATTTCCATCACATGCTTCTTTGTATCGTATAGCTTTGTATATATGTTAACTTCTTAGGGTTCATTCGTTTTGGTTTACCAACTTCTTGTCAGGTTCCTTTGCTTTCTAGTTCTAGTTTTTTATGCTTGTATTTTGGTTGATAAAGTTCTTCAAAGGATAAATCATAAACCAACTTTCTATTGTATCTTGCAATATAAAATACCACTTAACTACTTCAGTCATTAATGGATTTGTTTCTTTCTTTCTTTCTTTAGACAAGGTTATCTTGTTCATAGGCATTCTTTTGCTTAAATTTTGTTTCCATCTTGTTGTCTAATATTTCTTTGAGTCTTGCAGCATGTTGTCATTCTCTAAACAACTTTGTTTCACAAAAATAGTGTAAAATGTAGTGCCATTGCAAATGATATTTAAGGAAACAGATGCAAACAAGAAATCTCAGCTCATTTCTCTTGCTTGCCATTGCAAATCATGCAAAAGCCAATTCCCTTAAGTTTCAAATGATTACCAAGTAACCTGGATTAACAAAGCTAGGGGGTTGGATATTGCACTAAATGGTGAGACTCGACCCTGCTCCTGCCAGTCCAACATTACTTTTCTTTTCTAAGCTTCTTGCAACCGATTGGTATATGTCACAGATGGCATGGTCAAAAAAGGTGCAGCAGCGAATCTGCCTAGACAGGGTGGCAGAAGTTAAAGTTAATAATAAGAAAAATTGCATCCCAGGCGAATGGTTATGAAAGGGAGCTAGAAACAACTTCATTACTGACAACATTCCAAATCCCAGACTTCATAGTTGGCTCCACACTATGTTATAGTCCGCTCATTATTTTGAAAACTTGGAAAGAAGTGACCTGGAAATATCCATCAAAAGAGTGATGGTAAACACTAAACATCTCTATGTGCATAATTGTCATTGACAGGTTTGCAAATCTCTCAACAAGTACTTCATCTAAAGTTTGAGGTATCCATTTGCTTCATATAGACCACCACATGGCAGGAAATTTGTCATTTGTTGGGCATTTAAAGTGAGAGTTTCTTCCCATACTCTACCTTATAGGCCAATAAAAGCAATTTGAGAACTGGCTTTTCCAAATTGTGTGGTTTCCCAAATGAGCATCTCAATGCAAGAGAACTCTGGTTAAAGCTTGTTGAAAGCATGGTCTTTGTCTCCTAAAACCATTGTTTTAACATGCTTGTCACACAACTTCAAAGCCTTCAGCACCACAAGAAGCAATCAAGCACAACCATATATGGTAGGAACTTTGAGATGGTCCTTTAAAGGAGGTATATCTGTTCAAGGGACCAAATTCTACCCTGTTGTTTAAGGACTTCATGATTTATTGACAGAAACAACAATTGCTGTAGGGTGGCATTTGTCTTCAGGAGAGCACAGCACCCAGTAGAAAACTTCAATGTTAAATATGTCATTGCTTTATCAAAGCACTCCTTTCTTATTGTGAGGAAGAATCCACACTCTGGGAGTATGAGAATGGAGAAGTGCTTGGCAAATGGGTTAAACACAAGTGCAGCAAGCGGAGAGAAAAATTTAGAGGAACACATAGCACCCAACAGCAGCACATGCATGGCTGCAGTGAATTAAGTTTGAGAAAACCATTTGCTTCATAAAGACCACCACATGGCACATCACATGGCAGGAAATTTGTCTTTTGTTGGACATTTTATAGTGGGAGTTTCTTCCCATACTATAGCTTATGGGCCAATAAAAGCGTTTATTGAACTGGCTTTTCAAAATTGTGCGATTTGTCTTCCTAAACCTAAGTCACAAAGTTCAACTTCAAGTCCGAGTTCAGCAACAATAAAATTCGGATGAAATTTGATAAGGGTAAAAAATTCAAAAAAAAATCGAAATTAAATTTGCCTTATAAAAGTTAAAATTTGAAAAAAATATATAAATAATAAACCTATTAAGTTATCAAATTAGTTTAACAATGCTAAATAAAATTGAAATTAAATTATATTATAAAAAAAAAAGTCAAATCTATTGTTTATTAAAATAAAATAATATTATATGAAATTGAAAATTAATATAAATATTTTACATTTATTAAAGTGAATTATTAAAAACAAAAGAATATAATTAAATTGATACATAATAATAAATTTAAAAATATTCTAACATAGATGTATTCAAGAATTTTCATTTTAATTCGTCAATCTATAAATAATATGTTAAGTTTTATAATAGAGGTTAACTATTTTAGATGGACTTCATTTCCGTCACAGGGTACTGTTGGTGTACGTTTCATCATCTACCAAACATTAGAATAAGATACCCAAAGGTATTCTATCCTCTCCTGTAAAATCACTGCTGATTCCAAGGTCTATATGTGCAAACAAGCGACTTTAGTGGGATAGCTACTTGGGTAGTGTATTCAGAAAATCTCAAGGGGGACTTACGTTTATGAATGTCTTTCAAGCTTCTGGACTTAGATAGATTTATCAATTTTAGGCTCTTTCTCTTTTTGGGGGGATTTTTTGGGATTTAGACTTTCAAAAAAAAAGGGGGGAAAGGAGACAAGGTTTAAGAAAAGTGATCTAAACATACGAATTCTGGAGACGGTATTAACTAGGTGTTCTTGGGAAACCACACTTTGCTTTGCCACACTGAGGACAACTACACAAAGCGTGTGCAATCTTCAACGGGTTGTGCTTATGATTGAAATGTTGGCATACACAGGGGATGGGCTCAGACTAACTTTGCACAGTGAAATGGAAATCATCCATTCACCAAAAGTATGAGTAGAGATACACCGTTAATTAATACTTATCAAATCCTTCATTCAATTCTAACAATTTTGAAAGCAAATCTAAATTAACTTTTAACTAATGTGTTGAGGAAATTGAAACCATGCTAATCACTCAAATAACAGAGATTAAAAAGCCTTAAGAGAAAGCACACATGCAATGTATTATTTGAAAAAATGGCCTTCACGCAACAATTTACCAAAAACCTCACACCCTCCAAATGAGAGAAGGTAGCCTTATATAGTTTTTCAAAAAATAATGAATGATCGAGATCAAACAGTGATCACGGGCCCAGATTGAAACTTATAAACCCTAATTAGGGTTTCCCAAAACTCTATCAATTAGAATGAAAAAGAAGAAGACAAGTGGCGCAACTGCTATTCTCACTGGGGTGAGTGTCCAGTTTCCCCTTTTGTAGATTCAATGTATCTGGACACAATAAGCCGCACCTCCTCTAGGGTCACACTTGGCAAACTGCTGATTTGGAAGTCAGTCATATCCATGTCATCAGTATAAGTGGTGAGAGTATCTTCCCAGCCGAGTGCTTGTGTCGGAAATCTTCGTCTATGCACATGAAGCTAGAAACTCTGGAGAGATTTTCCTTGAAAACTGGCCTCGCCGCTCTGAAGAAATTTCTTTGAACTTTGGCCCTCAAATTCTCCACACACAGATGCTTCTCTTGCACCTCATCCTGTTGTAATATCTCAGTTGCCACAAGGAAAACCTTGTCTTGAATATCTCTTATGGTTTTCTCAACTTCTATACCGTTATCCTCGAATTTTCTTAGAGATTCAGCCCTTGTAACCAAGGTAAAGTACCAAGTGCTGAAATCATACAAGTCACCATGCTGGATGACTTTCCTGTTTACAAGATCCTGCCAAGAAAGTCCCCTGATTTCCTTCAGATATGGAATAATCCTCTTCTAAATATCTTCATTCTCTTCCCAAGCTTCAGGCATGTCTCGAATTCTACTCAATAAGGAAGATGTGGACTCATGTGCTGCTATCAGGTTCTCGACAAGTATGTCAGCACATTCTAAGGCATCCGCAGTCCATTCCTTCACTTCTTTGAAGGTTGCCTTCATGTCTTCATACTCCTTTAATGACTCTTGTGGAAGAGGTATGGGTGGAGTAACACGTATCTCATGATCAAGTGGCTTAGTTAGGTGGAGAACATATTTTCTCCATTGCCGATTCTCTTCTTCAACCTAAATTCCTCAGTTACCGGTTCTTGCCTAAACTGGCTGGGTCTTGGTCCCAGCCTGGTTCGCCCTGGGTCCCACCCGGGTCCTGTCCAGGCGGCTGGGTTCCCTGTGGGTCCTGCGTGACAGGACCCACAGGGAACCCAGCCGCCTGGGCAGGACCCGGGTGGGACCCAGGGCGAACCCAGGAGGACCCGGGTGAACCCAAGAGGACCCGGGTGAACCCAAGCCCGTGGGTTCCCAAAAACGGGGCCCACGGGTTAGAAAGCAATTAAATACAATTAAAAAACTATTTTTTTATTTTTTTTTACATCTAAACCCTAATCTGCCCCTCTATGATGCATTTCATGCATTCAACCTATTCTACTTGCATTTTTGATGATTTATGATATATCAATATCAGAATATTTATTGGCATTGGCAATTATGGATTTATGATTTATGATTTATCTGTTATCATTTATGTATCATTGTATGGGAAAGTTACATTGTATGTTTCATATTTGTATGTTTGAACTGTGAACATATATAATTTTGATGTTTGAAGTTTGAACATATATATATATATATATATATATGTACGGACGAACCCGTACCCGTACCCAAAAAAAAAAAAATTTGCCGAACCCGCGAATCCGTACCCGAATCCGAACCTGAATCCGAACCGGAACCAGTAACTTCTTTTCTCCTTCTCCTTGGCTAGTCTTGCCTTGATGGTGTTGCAAGAATCATCAAAATACTAAACCTCTTGATCCTGAGTAGGCTTACCCAACTCTACTGTAGTAATCTTGTAATCCTCGGGAGCAACATTGTCTCGAATTTTACCTTCTTTAGGTACAGCTACCTGCACTGCTCTGAATCCTGCATTATCTCTTTGAATTAAAGAGAATCTCTTGGCTGGCTTGGGCAGTCTTATCTCAATCGATTTACTCACCATAGCCAAGAATGCTTTTGTGTTCTCCTCTGAATGATCCTCTTTAGGAGCCTAAGCCTTTATTCTTTCCTTTACCCAATTTGGAATGGTTGACTGGTCAATGCCACTTTCATCAAACTTATTCTCTGTTTCCTTTGGTCCTGTAACTATACCATCTAGGAACTCCCTTGGAAATAGAGGTTCTTTAACCTCTACATTCTTAACAGAATTCGGCTCTTGGGCTGGTTCTTCCATTACCTCTTCTACTGAAGGGGAAGGAGCTCTTACTCCTATATCAATATTCATCCTCTGTTCATCAGTTGTAGCGTTGACTGGAGCAACGGATGTAGCACTTAAGGTCGACTGACCCTCGTCAAATTTATATTTTCTGCTTGCATCCCCGACTACTTTCTTTCCTTTACCCCTTAGAGAATTCTCAGTGGGTTCTTTCCTTTTCCTGGACCCAACACTTGATGAAACACCATGGTTTGAAGACATTGATTCATTGGTCCCCATGAGATCATATGTGAGATTGGTACCTTTGGATTTAAGATTTTTGCCTTCTCATTTGCCTACCATTTCGAATATTCAATTATTGGTCTCATAAGGTCACTCAAGTCCGACCTTTCAGAATCTGACCAATTAACAAAGGCAAGGGACTCATTTCTTAGTTTGTCAAAGTGAGGTTTATCAAACTCGGGATCCTCTTCAAGTTGATCTACTACCCTAAATACTTATGTTGCTCTAATCAAATTCAGGGGAAGTTTGGACCACAGTCTCTTTCTGATTTCAAAACTATCAGTTGCATCAGCCCAATAGTCTTCGAGATCCGGTCTATGCTCGAATATTTCACAATAGACCCTTTTCATCTGGTGAAAAGGGTCAAAATGTGCTCTAGCCTTATACTCGAATAATGGGTACCAAGCAAGCTCCTTTTCCACACTAGCAGGAGCCTGTGACAATGGACATGTCTCCAATCCATTCCCAATGGTGAGAGAAGATGTCCTTGTCTTCTTTTGCTTCTCTCTCTGAATGATCATATAGTTTTCCAGCTGCCTGACAACTTCAAGTAATACTACCCTGTTGGTGGGATACATAGGTAATTTATAAGGAGACTCGGAGAATCCTTGAATTTTCAAATAAGTAAACTTGGGATATTGGATGTACCAATGCCCGAATCTGCTGATAAAATCTCTAGATTCCTGAGAGAGCTTGTGATGCAGACCACCCTGGAGTGTCCTAGTAATGTGCATTAAGAATGCATCATTGACTCTTTTGAAGTGAAATTTTTCTTCTAGGTGTAACTGCAGGTAGCAATCGTAGACAGCAAACTGATTTTCTTTATTTCCCACTTCCCCTCTGCAGGTGAGTACTCTATATCTGTAGATTCGAGTCAGAGAGTACACCAGATATGAACTCATATAGAATGTCATGTTTTTTCTCTAAATCCTTTAGTTGGGCATCAAGATTATCACTTATAATCTTTGCCCGATCAATCATCTTCACTCCGGAGTTTATTTCATTGATGAAGTAGTACATCCACGGCTCAAATGGCGCGCCTTGTGGACTACCCATGACCCCGTTTAGTAGAACTATCAAATCTCCAATATCTTCCTTTAAATATGCTCTTATAAGATCTTTAGGTAACTTGGAGACACCTTTCCTCGGTTTTTCCAACCGTTAATGGTTGATGTTGGCCTCATATTCTTCAATGTTATCCTGGTATAGCCATGTTGCTTCTTCCTTGGTCATGTAAACAGGGTTATGATATTCAGGGGTGCAGAAAGCTTCCCTGATAAAAACATCGCTGACATTCGCCAAGACTCTCCCGTCAGGTGCTATGATCTCTTAGCTTATAGAATTATAGTGTTTAGAGCATTCCACTACTAACTCAACACACTGCATTGCTGGAAGGAAACCTACAGCCTGTACAATTCCATTTCTCATCATCTTTCTGGAAGTTGCGGTAGGCATCAAGTTGTCAAGGCCATACATTCGCTTCTTGAACTCCCTCAAGTTGATATGCCCCAGGTTCGTGTCTCCGACAAGCTTCCACTTAGACCTCATCTTGGATTCCGGAGGGGAATCCTTATCCACCAAAAACTTCATCCTAGCTGCGAGATCTTCGGTGGAATGAGAAGAAAAAGACAAGAAGATAGAAAGGAATAGTAAAATTAGCATGATCTTTCTTATTGAAAATTTGGATAAAACCTTTAGAATCTACCAAAAAAGAACTCAGAAAATTCAATAAATCTGCCTTCAAAACCAACTTCACCTTTGGTGGAATGAGAAGAAAAGACAAGAAGATAGAAAGAACTTTCAAAAACTCAGAAATTTCGATAAATCTGCCTCCTATCTGCTGGTTTATCTCCAAAATCTGTGTATGTTGTGGGAGAATAAGGTTGGAGATGACACTCAATGCTCTTAACTTCTCCAAAAATACGTTCAATCTGCAGAAATATCCTTCGAATATCCTTCAACCTGCAAGAATGTCTCTTAACTTCTCAAAAAATATGTTCAATCTGCAAGAACATTTCTTAACTTTGCTCTCAACACTTGAAAGTTCGAACTCTTGTGAAAAATAATGAAGGAAAGAATGTCTTATTTGTATTGAAGTTGAATTTCATATTTAGAAACACGCAGATCCTCTCTAAAATCTGTTTCCATTTTGATTTCAGTCTTAAACGTTTATCAAGAAAGTTTCTATTTTCAGCTTCAAGTTGCATATTCATCATCCTTGAGTTCGAATTCCTTTGAATGCAACTTTCTATTTCGAATTCTAGTTCTAAAATCAACTCAATCTCCAAAATTCACCCTTCAAGAAACTTTCTATTTTCAGAACTCAGTTCGAATTCTTCAAGATTACACTGACATCACTTGGAATATTCCAATTTTCAAACTTAGTTGACCTTCATCAAGGCGGACTTTGTTGAGTTTAGGTGCCAAGTAATATGTCTTAGGGCGGACTTTTGGAATTTGATGGCTCACCACCAAGGCGGACTTCATTGAAACCTTTGCTTGCACATCACCCATAGGGCGGACTTTGAAAGCCTTGTGTCACAAGATAGGGTGGACTTTCTTTGTTCATGCTCCATTGCTTGGGCGGACTTTGAAACTCAACTTGGGCGGACTTTCCATCTCTCCTACACGGCGGACTTCATCGATCTCACAACTTGCTCATGGATGGCGGACTTTCTTTCCCTTCCTAGTCTTTGGAGGGCGGACTTTCTCATGTCCACTTCCTACTCACCATCTCCTTAAGGCAAACTTTTGGAGAACATGACCATGCTTCATTCACTTGAACTTCCACAAGTTGTAAGGCGGATTTTCCTTGTTCTCTTAGACCTTCTCCATCACTCATAGAGTAGAGTTTATGATCATTATGCACCTTTGGAGGGCGGATCTTTTCCAACTTAGGAACCATTAAACATATCTTTCAAGGTGGACTTTAGAGTTAGGCACCTTGGGCAGACTTTCTACCTCTTAGGAACTTTGGAGGGCAGACTTTTGGAGGCATGCTCCAATGCAATCAAGAACAGGGCGGAGTTTATCTCTTACTCTCCATAAGGCGGACTTCATTTAAACCTTTAAGGCGAACTTTTCAGTTCATAACACCATCTTCTTTGCTTTGAGGGCGGACTTTTTGAGTTTTAGGCACCACTCACCTTGCTTGGAGGGCGGACTTTTGGTAGCTCACAACACTAATTACCTTGGGCAGACTTTTAGCTTATGATTCAAGGCGGACTTTGGGGTTCACAATACCATCTTCTTTGCTTGGAGGGCAGACTTTTGAAGTTCATGACCTTGGGCAGAGTTTTGGAGTCTTGTGCACCTTCACCTTGGCCGACTTTTGAAGTTCATGACCTTGCCTTCTTGGGCGGACTTTTCTCTTCCTAGGCACCAAGGAGGGCAGAGTTTGAGCTGGTTCAAGGCAAGGTAGGGCGAACTTTTCCCATCTCATGTACCACATATCAAGGCGGACTGTGAGAGACTCAGGCACCTTCTTCATCATGGGCGAACTTTTGATCTTTCCTGTCATAACATTCACCATCACACATTGATTAGCCTCGGGTAAAGCATCCGAAGCGTCATGACCCCTAAAATGTAGGAACTTAGCTTTTTTGAGTCAATACTTGGAAATCTTTGATCGCGATCGATGCAGGTTGATGGTACCAGTGCAAACCCTAGGTGCCCACTCCGAAAAAACAAAAAGCAAGCATCCCTAAAAAATAGTGAAAACTTTCTAACAATAGCCATACCGGGGTTCAGGCTAAAAATGCCAAAAATGAAACTTCCTAAAAAATAGGAAAAAGAAAAAAAGAAAACTTTCTAAAAATAGAAAGTTGTTCAAATTCGTTCAAATCAATTGCGTTCTTTGTCCTTTGGCCTTTCTAGGCACTTTGACGGTGTCTAGACTCTGTTATCACTTGGCGTGCAAAAACTGACTACCAATCCTTAGGACTCAAACCATTCAAAACTTGACAGAACCGAGCAGAACTGAAGCGAAAGGCCACAGGGCAGTAAGAAAAACCCTAGAAAGCAGGAATGGAGAGGCTCCCCATCATCAATGGGGTGATGTGTGAAAAAGGTCACAACAGGTACAAGGGAGACGAACTCCATTTCCGTCACAAGGCACAAGGCACGATGGACTTCATTTCCATTGCTGGCTTCAATGTACATCATTTCCGCTCCTCGGTCAAATATATTTTAACGGTGCTTTTCTGAAAATTGCTTAAATTGCCAGCTGTATCTTTGATGTCTCCGTTTATAGCTTTTAAACTCAGATACTTCATTAGATCTTTTGTGAATCTTGAAGATGAAATAAAGCCCAAAACTTGTTCCATACGAATTAAAGGGCAAATTTCAGCAAATTTTTAAAATTTTAAGAGTTCGACAAACTTTAAACATCATACATGAAGCTCAGCAAACCCTGTGACATAGCCTAAAACCATTGTTTTAACATACTTGTCACACAACTTCAAAGCCTTCAGGACCACAAGAAGCAATCAAGCACAGCTACATATGGTAAGAACTTTGAGATGGTCAATTAATGGAGGTAAATCTGTTCAAGGGACCAAATTTTACCCTCTTGTTTAAGACTTCATGATTTATTGGCAGCAACAACAACTACTGTAGTGTGTCATTTGTCTTCAGGAGAGCAAAGCACCCAGTAGAAGTATTCAACTTTAAATAATTCATTGCTTTATCAAAGCACTCCCTTCTTATTGTGAGGAAGAATCCACATTGTGGGAGTATCAGCATAGAGAAGCACTTGGCAAGTGGGTTGAACACGAGTGCAGCAAGCGGAGAGAAAAATTTAGAGCACACAGCACCCAACAGCAGAACATGCATGGCTGCAGTCAAGTGCCCATTCAAGATTTAGTGCCAGCTACGCCAATTGCTGTTCTGTGGCATTTGTCTTCAGAAGAGAACAGCACCAAGCAGAAAAGTTCAACTTCAAATATTTCATTGCTTGACAAAAGCAATCTCTTCTTATTAAGAGGAAAAATAAACACTGCAGCAGTTTCTGTGTATAGAAGTGTTTGGCAAGTGGTTTGAACATGAGTGCAGCAAGTGGAGAGAAAAGCTTTGACTAGCACATAGAGCCCAGCAGCAGCACGTGCATAACTGCACTTGAGATGTGCGCAGTTCCTATTTTTATAAAGAAAACTACTAAATTTAGGTTTATAAAGGTATAAACTTTGAAACTTGTGTATATTTACTTATATTGGGCTGTGGGGTAAATTAATTCTATATCTTTTGATATGGTGGATGGTTTTGCCTCACATTTGTGTTCATTAGTGTTGTAACCTTTTCACACATCGTCCCATTGCAGACAGGGACCACACACCACCCCCCCCACTTCTTTCCTGGTTTTCCACATTTTGTTAGTTTCAGGTTTTGGCAGTGAGGTGGCAACTTTGAGCTTTTAGTGCCTGAGTCTCGTTTTTGAGATGATCATGCCCAAAGGTCTTAAGCATGCAATTAGGATTTTGAATTTTGAAGTCAATAGGATCAAATGTTTAAAAATGTCAAAATGTTAAGGCGATCCTAAATTTTGTCTAGAGGTTGCAACAAGTTTTAAAATGTTAGCATAAATGTATTTGAATGTTGCAAATTGATGTGAATTTTGTAATAGAGCATCAAAGGTCCCTGTAGGAGTCATTTTTCCACTCCGAGGAGGTAAATTAAGTCAAAGTACACAAAGTCTAATGGACTCCTGTTTTCCCCCACTCAAATCCGGTTAAAATGATGAAAGTCCCGATGGAAACAGAATTCCACTAAGTGAAATGATAAAATTTGACAAGTTGCGGCTTTTACAGTGTGAGAATCACCATAGTTTCATTGGAAGACGTTTCTCCCCCATGAAATTAAGGCATAAAACTGAGTTGTCCAGATGGGAGGCGTTTTTCCACTAAGTTTTAAGGCGAAATTGGGCTCTGTCCTGATGGGAGGCATTTTTCCACTGAGTTTCAATTGTTTCTGGGAAAATCCCGAGGCATCTGGATTCTGGATTCTCCACTGAGGTTGTCCCAATGGAGGTCATTTTTCTACCAGACCTATATGAGCGAAAATGTACAAGGAAAGTGAGTCCTGATGACCCATGTTTTTCCACCGGGAGGAAAATGACCAAGTTAAGTGCAATAATGTGTCCAGATCAGGTTCGAATTTCCACCAAAGGGAAAATGAGCAAGATACAGTAAAGTGTGGACAAATTTATGTTGTCCCAATGAGGTGCATTTTTCCACCGGAGGTAAAAGTGTGAATTTTGGCTAAGATTATTTGTCCAAATGAGATTTGAATTTCCCCTGGAAGGTATGTTGATGAATATGACATGTTTTGATGAAATTGTGTCCAGATGAAGGAAGTTTTTCCACTGGGAGATGCTTTTACATGAAATGATGAATTTTAATTGACCAAATAGGTGTCGATTTTCTCGCAGAGAAAAATTTGTGAACAAAGTGAGTGAAGTGATGACAATTTGTTGTCTAGATGAGGGTCGATTTTCTCCTCTTTGGTTTTAAATGGCCAATGGTGGTGAATTTTTAATGCAGTTATATGTCGAGATGAGGTTATATGTCCAGATGGGGTTCGATTTCCCCCCAATTAGCTGGAATTGAATCAAATGAAGTTTTAAAAGGTAATGTGTGCCCAAATTATGTTAATTTTGCCTTGCCACAAACATTTAATGATCAAGTGAAATACATTTAATGCTAAAGGTAGAATCCCTATCCAAGTTGATTTTCGACCAGGCTGATAGAAGAGAAGTTTTATCCCACATTGCTTGTGTGGTGATCTTGCAAGGTAAAAACAAGAATAAAAGGACCCAGCCAGCACTTAAATATTATTATAATGCCATTGATGTGACAGTTTGAAGGCTGATTGGAGGCATGTCATTGCTGGTTGAAGGTTCGAATTTGCCCAAGCGTAGAGTTGCGCCATTTTTGGAGAGGATTTACAAGCCTTTTGTGTGGCACAATTGCAGATTGGGAAGCGATTTCTGTTCAAGTTCATGTGGCGCAATTAGTGTGGGGGCTGCGATTTTGATGTGTGGCTGATTGCACCACTTTTTGGGGCAGATTTGTGACATTTTCTTGTGACGCCATTGCTAGTGAAGGAGCGATTTTGTCTAAATCTGTGTTTGGCGCCATTGCTGGTTGTGTTTGTGACATCATAGAGGGGGCGATATTGCTGGTCTAAGTCTGAAACATCATTCCCAGCACCATTGATGCAGTGTTGATCTGTTCTCAGTCCATATTTGCTGATCCAAACTTCATTCCTGGCCATCACTTGTGCAAGGCGATTTTATTTGAGGGAGCTGTGCCATGTTTTGAATGATCCCAGCCATTGGAGTTGCGTTTTCAGAGGCATTTTCAGAGACCTAAAGAGGGTGTTTAAGACTTTAATTTCAGAAAATCAGAACTGATACACCATTTTCTGAGTGAAAACAAGTGTGTTCAGACCTAGACATACATTTTTGGACACCAAATCCTCCATTTTCCGAGTCTATTGGGGTGTCCTCAGACTTATATTTTGTGATCAGGCTTCACTTGTGTCTGAAAATCAGATTTATAGAAGGGCTATGCGCCTCATTTTAATCAAAATTCGTTTGGTTTTCAGAATTTATGTTACTTATCATTGAAATTTCTGATTTTGAACCTTTAAATGTGATAAAACCATTAAAAATCAAAACTTAGGAAACTCTGAAAATAAGCTATTAGTATTATTTTACCATGGCATTAACTTCTAGCTTCGTACAGGTACCATGTCTAAGACAGGGATATCAGGAAGGAAAAGTCAATTGAAGGTTGTCCAAGAGGGCTACTATCCGAAGTTGTAGATATCATCCCAATGGAAGAAGGTTGCAGACACAAACATGGAGTACCTGGACATGAAGCAAATGAGGCAAAGAATGTTTGGGACAAAGAATCATCTTGCTTCCACCTTGTCGGCTAGTATCATGAAGAGTGGAATCCACCATGCAGCTGGCTTTCCATCATCCATTCAATGCAATGAGCTCATATTCGAATGTGCGAAGCATTAAGGTCCACTAACTAGAATGATCAAATCGCCTAAGGGAACAATGCTTGCATACTTAGCTGAAGAATCCATTAGGGAAGTGTTTGCAATACTTAGATGTACAGACATGCAAGAGATAACTAAGGAAGAGGCCTTAGCAAAATTTGAAAGAGGAACGGAAGCATGTATGACAATTATCAACAATGAGCGAGTCCTTGAGATAAGACGTCACCACTCTAGGTTACCCAAGAGGTTCTTACGTTCAGACTTCAAGGAGTACAGTCACTTAATATTTTTGCTCAACCGAGTCATGGGAGCACCTCAAGGGGTGCTATTTGAGAATTAAATGTACTATTTTATTTAAGAAATATCAAAAAGAACGGTGATCAACTGGGCGAAAATCATAAGAGATGACCTTGACATCCAGTTGAGAGGTTTGGAAAAGATGAGGACATTCAACATGACTTCCTACCTTGTCTACATACTTGCCAGATTTGTTGTGTACAAAGGATTGATACGCAAGGGCAAAGTCAAGAACGGGCCTGGACAGTTCAAAGTTTATAACTGCTATCCGCAACTCCATCTGCACAAGATTGAACATTACAAAACAGTGAAAGGTGCTTTCCCCATGTACATCACAAGATTGTTGCAAGGCGGGATACACAAACGGTTGTCCAAGGAGGCAACTACACTTATTGAGAAGTACGGGTCGCAGTATATCCAATTTCTTACCTTCACATACCTAAGGATTCAGGGATTTGCATCAAAACCATACAAGCTTCCTAGGTATCCAACAAACGAGATGGTTTTACTTGAGGTAGTGAGACAGCTTTTGCAGTATGATTTCCTCCAAAAGGAGAAGCACAGAACAGGAATGACTTTTCCAATTGCACTTGGAAAAATGATGGAGGTATGCCACACTGCATCCGCAGCAAATTTAGTTAGTGAGGACTTGGAATTTTATCGTCTTGGAGCCTATAAGAGAAGGGATCGATTTGATCCATTTCAAAGAATTGTAAAGATCAAAGGAGGAAAGTTTATACACAGAATCAACATCGAACACTATTGGGCTAACCTCATGGATGAGCTCGCAATTAGAAGGAAGATGTGGTCTCGTATGTTAGTGGACTTCATGAGGAAGTGTAATCTCTTCTCCATTCCAAATCAGGTACAGGATGATGGTGAGCACATTCATCCGCATTATGCAAGTGAGAAAGACAAGCCTATCACATTGCCTAGTTGAACGCAACCTGAATTGGTAGATTTAAATGTTTTGATGAAGGAAGCGAATGATTACTCCAAGGCATGGGTGAACAATTATGTCAATGAGTTGAGTAAAATGAAGGTCACCTTTACCTATGATAAGATGAGAAACGAGGATTCCTCTCTCAATGATGATGAAAGGACAATTAGTAATGTAAGAACACACAATGATGAGGACAGTCGGGCTCCCAAGAGAAAGAAAGGTATGCCTAGAGAATCCCAAGCAAAAGGTAAGGAGATTGTTAGCTAGGGGTCAAGGCAAAAGAAGTACAAGTCTAACACTCCTCAATCTACCATGAGCTCCTCATCCGTGAAGAAAGATATGATAGAGGACAATGAGTCCAGACAGGGTTTTGACACGGAGATCCTACCAGAGAATAACCAAGATTTGCATGCAATAGTGCAGTCGGCACCACATAATGATGATGAAGAATAGCTAGGATCTCCTACAATTCAGTTAGAGGTCGACCTGGGCAATAATGTGGTGGATTTGACTAAGGATAAGGATATGGATGATGATGTTAATTCAGCCTTGAGAGGACTTGATGAAGATCAACACCTCGAAGATAAGATGGATATTTATACTATTCCCGACTGGTTGTTGAGGAGCATGGAGAAGAAGAAAATGATAGAGGCACAACTCGCAGAAGATATTGATGACTTCCTAGCTAGGGTTGGCAAGGAAAAGGAACAGAAGAAAGCTAAGATGTTCTCTAGGATTACTAGAGATGATACAAGAGCACGCATTGCACAAGTGGTTGTCCCAATGGGTGATAAGACCAAAGATGTGGTTAATTGTATGGATTATCATGTTACCACAATTGACCTTGGACCAACTACGAAGAAGTAGGAATTCCAGGAACTAGATGATACGATCAAGGCAATTGAGGCATAGCTAGATAATACTATTGAAAAGAAAGAGATGCTTGAGAGTGAGAACAGGAGACTCAAGGAGTACACTGAAGGGATGAATTCCCACAGGCGTGAGGATCCTATTACGCAAGTAATTGGTAAAAAATTGGATGTCTATTAACAACGAGCAAACACTCAATAAATAGGATTACAAAGAATTACAAGAGGGCAAGTTTCTAAAAAGAAACTGCCAATAAGATCGAGCAAGATCTTATTAAGATATTTACACTAAGTTTACAATATTGAGCATTATTAATAAAATAATAAAGTATTATTCTAATACCCTCCCTTAATGCTCAATCTATCAACTACACCAATAGACCCCCTGAATTTTACAAACTTATCAGGACTGAGGGGTTTGGTGAAAATATCTGTTGACTACTCTGAGGTAGGAACATAAAGCAATTGAATGGATCCGTCTTCAACCAACTGCCAAATGTAGTGACAATGAAGTTCTATATGTTTGGTTCTCTCATGGAAGACTAGATTCTTGGCAAGTTTGAGAACTCCCTGATTGTCCGAAAACAAGGGAGTCGGACCTGCTTGAGATATTTGCATATCTCCAAGCATCCGGCTAAGCCAAACTGCCTCACAAGTTGCCTTAACAGCTCCTCTATACTCTGCTTCTGTCAAAGACAGAGCCACTGCCTGCTGCTTCTTACTAGTCCAAGTGACTGCACCAGATCCCAAACTGAACACATATCCAGAGGTTGATTTCCTGTCATCAACTGAACCTGCCCAATCTGAATCTGTGAACCCACTGAGTCTAGGATCATCACTCCTAGTGTAAAGAAGTCCATAATCCGAGGTGCCTTTCACATAGCGCAGGACACGCTTCGCTGCTACCCAATGATCAGCCCTGGGGGCCGTCATGAAGCGTGAGATGTAGCTCACTGCAAAACTAAGGTCAGGTCTAGTGGCAGTGAGATAGATGAGACTGCCCACTAGTTGCCTGAATTGTGTTTCATCTACAAG